>NC_065523.1:19087761-19095173 GCF_006386435.1 Epinephelus moara | reverse complement strand
AGAAAATAGTCCCAATTGATAGCAAGGTCTGACGTAATGCGGGGATGTTTTAAAATTATTGAAACAGTCTAACAAAACACATGCATACTTTTTTGTATCTTAAAACCTTTTGGTTACGTGTCCCCCGTACATCTTCAGAACTACTTTTTCTCCGGTAAGCTACAGGCAATTTCTCAGAGCAGGAGGCTCGTTGAGAGTAGTGACACCGTCACATCAGAGCTACAGATGGTCAGCGTTTCACACAACTTCATGTCCAAAAACCTGAACTATCACTTTAAAGTAATAATCTGAGCCTGTCAGTGGCAAAAATAAGTCCTTTCAATAGATGTAAATTGACAGGAAAACATGCCCCGACTGATTTTATTGCAGCCTATTTCACTGCTGCCGGTTGCAACATCTTGCTCGATAATGGACCAATTTCATAAATTATTGTTGCAGTTAATCACTTACAAACAAAAACATGGGAAGACTCGGTCCAGGTTAATAAATACCAGACCTACACTTAAAATGCTGCACACAGCACCGTTACACTTATGGAACGCACAAGGAGCTCTCTTCAGTGACTTAAAATGACTTGGAATGAACATGTCTATAAATGCCAGCCATAAAGTTCTGGCTGAGGTTAAGTCTAAGTGATATGAATCAATTAAATGTTTAACCATTCTTGAGACAGAAAAACATTCTAATAATTTATGGATGACCCCTTCAGAGAATTGCATATGCACAGGCCCAGCTTTAAAAATCTAAATTCTTCCACCTCGGTAAATGAGCCCTGTGTCTTTTAGAAATGGTGTCACTTCTTCAAGTCTTACGTGTGTAATACATGTTTATAAATTAGAGGGTGCAGGGCTGACAAAACCCACAGCGAACAACCGCTAGGTGACCTCGATCAGTGTGCTGCTACTCACCCTACGAAGAAGCAGAAGAGGCAGAAGAGTGTGTTCATGAGGCCGACATCATGGGAGATGCGGGTGACGATTGCCTGCTGACAGTGCGGACACACGGTCTGCACTGGTGAGGTCTGGAACATTTCCCCCTGCAGTACGGTCACAGTGGTGGCTGCTCCCGGAGGAGCCAGGACGGTCGCTGTGTGACCTCCCATGTGGACAAAGTGACTGGGACCAGGGCCCATCTGTCCTGGCATTGGGTGAGGATAGTGACCGGGCGGAGGTGGGTAGGGGCCTCCTGTGCAGAAGGAAATGACACTTAATATAGTGTACTGGTGAAAACATTGAATTCAATAGTACTGCCGAACCCACTGAGAATTAACATTATGCAGCTTTTAGTCATTCTATACTCTATTAACGAGTGTTTCCAAAGGACATTAGCAAGCCAGATGCTGTGCTGAGGTGAGGACTGAACCTGCACTGGACTGCGCAGACATAAAAATTGAATAAATATTGGAATTACATCACAAGAAGTGGTTTTATGTGTTAATATATGCAAAGTGTCTGCAGCACCTTGTGGTGGTGGAGGCATTGGCATGGGCATGGGCCCTTCTCCAGGTACATGTGGGGGAAGAAAGCCTGGCTGTGGGGCCTCATAAGGTGGAGGACCGTAGTCTGGAGGCAAGGGCTGTCCCTGTATTGGAACATTTCTTACTGTAAGATGACACAAAGAAAAGAAATGGCATTAAACACAGGTGTGCACAGGTTTGAGTCAGAGTCAACAGAAGCAAAGATTTCATACTGCAAGATTCCATCTTACAAGCAAATATTATACGACTTCACCATCTATTTACATGTTTACAGTTCTTGGTATACTGACAGGTGTCAAGGTTAAAGGTATACTACGCAGGATTTTCCTATAAAGATTCATACAAAAGTAGGTGTCCTTCTCAATCGTCACTCACAACCAGGGTTACCGAGTACCAATTCTCGTTAAATCCATCTGTGCCAAATTTCGGTACCTGTGAGCACATCTGAGTGACAATGCCAGGTTAAGAAGAGAGGAAAAAGTGCCGCTAAGTGCCCAGAATCCCGGAAGCCGGCCACAGAGCACTGGGGCTAGCAACTGAGCCCAGCCACGGAGCTCCACGGCTGCCCAGTCGGCTGCTTCACTGGGTTCCTAGCGAGCCAAAATAATCGCTGCAGTGCCAATCTGCCAAGATAGTTTCAGCTTCTTTTCTTTTCTATATTATTCCTAGCCTGGTATCCCTATTAGACAATCGCACACGCACAAGCAGACAGACAAACAGAGACAGATAATTAGCTCTCTGTGTGATAATAAAAGAGCAGTGGAGCAGAAATGCTTTTTAGTCTACTTCTTCACCCCTGCAGCTTGTTCAGAAGTTACATTTTTGATATTAAAGAGACAGTACAGAAAAAAAGGTACCAAATTCCAGGTACCGTAACCACTACTGCTACTAGCACTACAAAAACACAAATATAGTGGAGCTAAAGGAGTTGGCTTCCCCTCTTACTTTCACTGAAGAGGGCTGAAGGAGAGGATGGGGAAGCACGCTTGGCCTGTTCTCTGTTGACCAGGGAGGTGCCAGTCGTTAGCTTAGCTAGTTTGCTCAAGTGTCGGCTTTTCCATTACAACAAATGTGATGTTACTACAGTGAAACAACAGCCTGCAGTGTCGTACAAGCAGTGTAAGGAGTAGGGGCCAAGTTTGAAATAGGACTGCAACTAACAATTATTTTCACTGACGATTATTTCTTCGATTAGTTGACTAATCATTTTTATCGAAAAATGTGGTAAAATGTTGAAAAATGTTGGTCTCACAAACCCAAAATTATGTCATCTAATGTCTTGTTTCGTACTCACGACACTCACGTTTTAGTTCACCATCATGGGAGAGTGTGTAAAGCTGCCAATATTTGAATGTAAGAAGCTGCAATAAGAGTATTTTGGGGTACTTTCATAGTACAATGACTCAAACCGATAAGTCGACTACTAAAATAGTCACCAATTATTTTAATAGTCGATTAGTCATAAATAGTCACCAATTATTTTAATAGTCGATTAGTCATCGATTAGTCGACTAATCGTTGCAGCCCTAGTTTGAAAGTTACGTTTTTCTACAGGTCCTGCATAGTATACCTTTAAGACACATTGAAGCTGCTTCATGACATCAGCAAGTTTAACATTCATGTCACTGGAGCCTGTCTCTGAGATCAGTGCTGTCCTGTGTGCCTGGATCTTCTCACATTAAAGTTTCATTCTCAAATCAACATGAAAACAAACTGCAGCCACTGGTCAGCTGGCGCTGCTTGATTATCACAGTGCATTAAAAACATTTTCTCCTTCGTGAAAGTATCTAGGTTAGTGAATCACTTTCTAAACAAACAGATGGACTATTTTTAAGTCTCCATGGTGACAGTTTACTCAAGCCACAATAATTAAAATCAGGTCACACACACTCCGTCTCCGTCTGTGAGTGCCTGTTAACAATCACAACAACCCTCCATGTGTGGTTTTATTACCAGGTTGTCCATTCTTCTCCTCAATAAGTGGGGCGCTGGGACCTCCAGGGTACGGAGGAGGAGGATCACTGGACATACTGGCCGGAAGTCTGTATAGGGAAAGGGGTTGGGCACAGAGCTCCCTTCAAATCTCTCCTGAGGACTTTTATTCTGTGAGAGAGAGAAAAATTTTTTTGCACAATTTGAGTCCCATGGCTAATTACTCTCTGACACCGACTTCTCCCAAGCCTTAAAATGTCCCAACAACAGTCAGAGAGGCTAATTAAGTACTTTGTGTAACTGCCGATGTCAGTCTGCACATGTACCACAAGTTTCACAACATCTGAGTAAAATGCAGTGAAGTTTTAATCAACTTTCTGATGGAGAGCAGTGACCTCTGGTTTAGTGGAGCAGCGCCTGATATTACCAAGTGATCAAAATAGTTTAAAGCTTTTAAAAACTGCTCTTGTAAAATGCTTTGAAATTGAGACAACAAACAAATATGTTTGATTAAGTGAGCTTTACCAAAATCCACAGTTATTAGTGAAATTTTAAGTAGATAAATATTTTCGTGTCCTGATAGCTTACTCCCACTTGTAAGTGAAATGCACCCTTCCATGACCTGTTTCTGTGCAAGCTTGATTATTAATTAATGCAAAAAAGTTAGTGGTAGTATGAATTTTGTTCTTTTTGGCCATTGGAGCTGGATTTAAAAGCAGCTGACAATCCAGTGTTATGATTGAGTGCCCTAATGATTATCAGAACAGTAAAGAAAATGTTAATAAAAGGATTTTCAAGATAAAAAATGTACCAACTTTTGAGGTCTGAATGAAATGAGGACAGAGAAAAACCACACAAGTGAGAGCTCCCCAGTCGTGTCTCGGAGCTTGAGTTCCAGTAGGAAGCATGATTTTCTCTCAAGCTTAACAATGCATGCTGTGGCTGAATGCAAAACACGTCTTAGAGTTCTGGATTATTTATTTTGGTGTTTTTACAATGAGCCTGAGCTTATTTTACTACGATGCTGTAACTGTGGAGGGCTGCATGGCACATTTCAACACAACAAAATAGAGCACTGTGCTATTTCATGTCTTGTGTGGCTAAAACAAAAAAACACAAGGGTTCAATTACAGAATAACACCTGCACAATACAACAGCTGTGAAACAAATACTACATGTGAAACTGTGACGTGTCAGTGAGGTGTTGCTGCTTCTCCCTGATTATTATCGAAGCTATGTATGGTATGGGAACAATCTGCACGTCTTGCACAGTTTAAAACATGCAATTGTGAAATGGTCCTTGACAGATGTCTGCAACTGTCAACACGGTCACAAATAACTGGCTAACAAGGAAAACAAATATTTACCTGCTACTGGGTTAAGAAAGATGTAGAAACTGTGCCACAACCTGTAATATGACGACAATACAAGTTGCTTTAATAAGGTACATCTGCAAAGATGGGCAACCCCAGAACAAATGTAATGACCACAATGCACAGGTGTAATTTCTGTCAATCTAGCGGGGTTAATTCTGTAGTTTTCCAACATTAAATACCATCACATTAGTGGCTGTGGTGCCCAAAATGTAGACCTTTCGTTAGCCTCAGCAGATCTGCCCCCATCTTTGCTCATGTAGTGACGTCAAAAACAAAAAAGCAAAATAAAAGTGAAACACCACCGCAATAACAACTCTTTGTGCAACATTAGGTGCTTATTAGCTAATAAATAACCCTAACTGAAGTTTGACAGGAAACATTTTCTTACAGTGGTGTGAACGCTCCTAAGCTAACCAACTAGCTAGCTCGCTGGTGTTTTTTTAAATCCTTCCCATGGATGTGATCCTTCCCCAGATAATCCAGCTCAAAGCTACTTGCACAGCTAACCATGAATAACTTAGTTACATAATAGAGGTTAGAAACCAGGACTGGTGTTAACTTGAACTGGGGCACGTATCTTATACAAATATGTCTCACATTAGCATTTACGTTGATTGACACGGTAGCTAACGGAGATAACCCGGAGTTGTGCTAACGCTACTAGCATTGGCTAGCTAGCCAGGCAGGCAGCAGATAATTTACCCTATCTGGTTTTTATAAAGATGTTAAAGAGCGAGTGTTTGTTTGTACTCAGCTGGTTAGGTAACTTGGAAGACAAGGGTGTGTTTGTTTAGCCAGAGCAAAGCATGTTTGCTAGCTGTCGTTAGCTAACGTTAGCTAGCGTCGCCATTCTAAGGCACAGAAACAACAGGCTAAAGATAAAACCAGAACCATGCTAGTGAATGGACAAAACGTCCAGAGCACTGTGAAACATTGTGTATGGTCGAGAATGTGATGATGCAGCTGTCAGTGTGCTGACAGACAATTTACCTGGTTTTGTGAGACACGCAACCTGTCCGCGGTGTAACTGATGTTGTTTGACGTTAGCAGCTCTGATCCTGCTGATGAGGGTCAACATCCGCTGAGACGGATTTACACCAGACGTCATTAATTGTTTTTCACAAGCAGGGAATTTACAAAAAGTGACAAGCGACACATTTGTATCATTATTTACTCCCTTTGAGTGTGTGTGTGAGTCAAATTTAAATTGCACCCATAATAAAATAAAGAAAAACAAAAAACAAAAGACGGTTTATTTTATTTTGAAAGTAAACACCGGAAGTGTTTCGGGCTTGACGCTTCAACAGCAGGTAGTTTCCAGTACTACACTCTTAAACGCATCAGTACACCGAGTCCTGTAATGATCACACCAATAATGAGTTTTACAAATATATATTTATGACAGTTATTTCCTTATCAATGTTATATTGCATTCGTGTGGAGTCAGAATAATCGGAAAAATGAGTTTCCAGCAACACCGCAACACTTTGGGGTCAACTGTCCTAGGGTCAAAGCAGACACAGGGTAAACAGTAATATATGAATTATGCATATTAATGAAAAAATGAAACTATGATAGAGCTATTTTGCCCACTAACTAACACATAGACTATTGGGGATAATTTAGTTTAGTGGTGATCAGTCCACCATTTACCACAAGATAGTAGAGGAGACGATTTGCTGCCCTCTGGTGGTTAAATAGAGGGACCATACACCCTTACAGTCTTTGCTGGGAAAGAAGAAACGTCTCCATGTTCTCCAAGGTTATCAGGCATGATCTGAGGGACAACATTAGGCCTACACAGAATTAACTGCGTGATAATAGGGCATCATCTATTATTGTGGAAAAGAAATACATTTGGTGGCAGACATTCAACAAGGGTAGGCTACTAAGCATGAACAAGCAAGAAGTCTAATAAAACTAGGAAATGAAACAGACTGATTCAACATCAGTTTTCTCTCAGAGAAAATATATTTGTACATGCAGATTGTCACCAGCAGGTGGTGGAAGAACCGTTTACAGAGGAGCCTTTGTTCTTTGGTATTCACAGGCGTAATATGCTCAGTGCCCTTGGTTCTTATTAGAAGTTTGGCACAGCAATCTGAATGAGCTGAAGTTGTCTGATGGTCTTTTTGGGGTGAACCACAGAGGTGGTCATTACAGTCCAACCTGCTGGAAATAAAGGCATGAATGAGTCGCTCTAAATGTCATCTGGATATGAGACCTCTAATTCCTGCTCTTTGTTTAAGATGGTACAATGCTGATTCAGTTAGCGCCTTGTTGTGGCTGCTGAAGCTCAGATCTGACTCTGTTGAAACCTGGTTTTCTTCATTATAGCTCTTGAATCAAGATGACCAATAATAAACTATCAGTGTGTTTCCAGTCAGAGACAGTTCCCTCTGATTTTACAGAGAGCTGACACTTGACCTCTTCATTTACATGGAGCTATAAATAAGGAGAGGAGGCATCCTGGGAAGGACCAGAGGGAGGAGTAGAGAGGTAATGCTTCACTGATGGAGGATGAAAACTCACTTTCATTTGCTCATTTTATCTGATTGTCTTAACGACTGCAAGCAACTAAATCTCTCAAATGTCATTATCATTTTAAATGATGTTTTCATGAGTAC
>NC_065523.1:19071383-19087261 GCF_006386435.1 Epinephelus moara | reverse complement strand
GAACTGACAAGATCAGATTCCATGCAATTTGCACATATCAAAATTTGAACATCGAAATATCCATATATGTTGAAAGATGCAGAAAAATACAAACTACTTTGGTCCAAGTGTTTGGTGTTATGTTCTAAGCCTAACAGTGTGGATCAAAGTGTTAGCATGGCTGTGAATCTGAGGCATTTTACAGCAGTAGCATGCAGTATGGATTAAATATCACAGCCTCTGTTGTTCCGGTTGCAGGATCAGAATCAGACAGGTTGTAATGAACCTTTACTCAGCAGATTTCTACTGACGGCACCTTCAGCCTGGTTTTTTCAGCTGATGTGATTCTGTGTTTGGTACCATTTTCATCAAAGTGGGATAAAACATGCCTGAACCTGTCAGTAAGCAGGTCAATACCTGAGTGCTTCATCTGCATATAGCCTATGTACAGCGTGTATATACATGCATTTATGGAATACCAATATAACATGAAGATTATGTTTGTGAACCTGTGGTACTTGTTTGTTTACCTGGACAGATGCAGCTGTAACTACAGTGCAGCTGCATTGATACCGAGTGGATTATCCTGCTGAGAGAAAGTAAACAAAATAATTATAATAAGTGACCTTGTTCGTGATTCACTACATGCTTATCTTGCAACAAAGCACACACTGGAGAGCTTTTCAGGGCTTTTGGAAAAGATACTCAAATACAAGTGTATTAAGACTTGTCTGGGGCTTACAGCAGTGGTACTCAACTCAGGGCCCATAGGGTGCCTGGTGGCTCAGCGACCATTATCTAATTTAGAGAGTAAATTTGATTGACAATAATACTTTTTTGCACTTTTTGAGTGTAAAAAGCATCAAAATAGAGCTTGTTTATATGATGTAATCTCAGCTCTGAATGTCCTCAAATCCTAGACACACCCCTGTGTACACCTGACCTGTGTGGTGTGAGGCTGCTGATGAGTGAGGACACCAAATGTATGATTAATGTTTGTTTAATATCTGGCCCCTGGCTTCCTGTTGTTTTGTAAAAGTGGCCCCGAGACAAAGCATGTTAAGGGCCCGTCCCAATACCCCGCTTTAGCCCTACCCCTAGATCTGCGCATTCCCACGAGGGGTAGGGGTGTCCCAATTCCTTTTTGCGTGTAGGGGTAGGGGGCATAAAGAGGGGTAGTGGATATGAAACTAGCCCTTCGGAGCGAGGAATTTCAGATGCTGACTTGCCAGCGAGGGGTAGACGTCGCCATGGCTACCACCGAGCAAGAGACGGGTAGACGTCGCCATGGCTACCACCGAGCAAGAGACGGGGAATAAAGTTCATAAATGTACGTATAATCTCGCAAATAAACATGGAACTTTTGTAAAAACGTTTTCAAATAACTGTATTTGTGTAGAGAACGGTCTAACAATTTTTTATTGCTGTTCACGATGTCTAGATTGGAGTTGACAGAAAGCTAGCCAGCTATCTAACGTTACCGTCGTCAGGTTGCTTGTTAGCTAGCTAGCTAGCTCACACTATCTGGCGTCTGTCATCTGTCCTGTTCTGCAAAATTGTTGGATTTTTCACATTACGATAACACGCCAGCTAGTATAACTATGCTGCCTTGTAATGTTAGCTGGTTAGCTAGCTAGCTAGCTGATGAAATCAGCAAACGCGATTGGTAGGATGAACTCAGCTGGAGACTCCATTGTAAATGCCGGTTAGAAATGTAGATGGCTCACGGCTTCCTGTTTAAAATACTAACGTATGTGTGAATGTAACCGACGCGGTAATGTAGTGAGTGGTGTCCCAATTCCTAGGGAAAGATTTCAACCCCTACCCCTTGTTGCTTCATTTTGAATTCCTAGGGAAAGATTTCAACCCCTACCCCTTGTTGCTTCATTTTGAGGCCCAAGGGTTAGGGGTGGTGGACAAGGGGGGGTACTGGGATTGGGCCTAAGTATCCCTGGCTCACAGTTTAACAACAAACCCCTCAAGAAAACCCTAAGTTGAGCATTTCTTAACATTGCAAAAGAAGTGAAACCACATCAAGGACACAGAGCGATCCAGAGCTGTCACATCTGAAAGCAACAAGTAGCACTGCTGGATTAAAGAGGCAACAGGAATCTGGAAATGGATCCAGTGGACCGTAAACTGTGATAATGGGCTTACCAGCACCGGAAGTCACTGCCTTGCAATTTTCAGCCATTAAACTTATTCAGCCACCTGTTGGACGGTTTATGAGGACGACTGTAGAGCCAAAACTGTCAAGGTAACACACGAGTACGTACTCTGGCCTGTCAAGTATGAAATGGTTTTCAAATTGTATATATGAGATGAAAATATTAGAGTGCTGTTTGCATTTTCCTACCTTGACCAAGGATGTCGTTTGTGTGTATATATATTTTTGCAAAGAAGACTGCATATTATTGGATTAACAGACAATAGAAAAAGAAACATTGCATGACCCTTTATGTTATGCTTTTCCACGGAACAAAAGGCTTGAAGGAACCATATTTTAAAGAGGCCTTGGCGCTCATGAATCCTCTTTATCATGATTCATGGTTTCATGAGCACAGCAGCTAATACGAATATAAAGCCAGATGCCCCCATAAGCTGTTTCACCATTATTTATTTATGAATGAATATTCTCCAACTGCACTAATATGTCCCTGGGCTTAGGGGAAATGGCCTAATGTATTTGTTAAGCTTGGTGTGGGATTCTTTATTACCTGTCAAATCTCTAAAAGTAACACTTTATCATGTGGTTTTATTTCCTTTTCTTTTCACCCCCCTACGATACAGAGAATCCCGAGGATGACAGTTGAGCCTGTGGAGGCACCGAGATCCACATAACTGTTCTTATTATTATTACCTGCAGTTACTGCATTATAAAAACTGATATGAAAATTTGATGATACTTGTCAAGAGCACAAATGTTATTTATTGCGTCTAAAGGCAGGTATGTCTGTGCATCCGGCGGAGGATAGTTTCAATATCAGGAAAAAGCGAGTTCCTTCAATCATAATGTAGCACTAAAACACGAAAGCATCTGCATTTCTTAATGGCCCTGATGGAAATGCTGCGTCTCCACTCACATATTTACATCATAAACATAATGCGCTGAAGGGGAATGAATTGGTACCTTAATAGAGCTTGAAGGGGATTTATCATTACCTTCCTGCAGCACTATTTTCATCCCCTTGGAGAGGAGTGATGTGGCTGACACAAAGATAAATTTAAAACTGCTTTGCTTTACATAACAATCTCCGGTGAATTCTGTTTGTTGGTTTAATGCGGACGAATACGGGAACAAAGTGCCTCCCATGTACCAAGATGTGCTTATTTATGCTGTTATGAGGTTTCCATGCATCCTTGAAACCCCTCAATTAAACACAACCACAAATACACAGCAGGGCATACTCACAGGGACGTTTGAAGCGCCTCGTTGCCTCTCCTTTACCTCTATGTACCATTTCCGCCACTGAGAGATAGCTTTTAAAAATGAGAAGTGAACTACAGATTGTGTTTCAGCCATATCGCAATGAGTCAAATTTCCTAGTCACCTAATAGCCTTGTGTCATGTTCATGACAAGTCTCACAAAAAGCCATCGTCTCTGCTCCGCTAATTAACAGTAAGAAGAGCCCCTATCACATTCCCCAGACTCTCCTTTTCACCAATGAGAATAACAATGAAGCCAGCAGAATGAATTATAGATCATCCTATACTCTGAAGGATAATATGAGTACTTTACTACACAGTAAATTTTGGTGACCATTTATAGGGACTTTTAAGATGTTTCCAGTGCCCACAGAAACTGACTAATGAGTGTACTCACAGTGCTGTAATGAGTCAGCCAAGCGTTGGCTTTAACCAGAGTAGCACCCTGAACCAGAGCCTTGCTGCTGTGTGTGTGTGTGTGTGTGTGTGTGTGTGTGTGTGTGTGTGTGTGTGTGTGTGTGTGTGTGTGTGTGTTGTGTATCAAGCTCTCTCCTTCAATTCCCACCAGTCTCTGGCTGGCCTTCCAAACAGCCTCTCTCCAGTGATTTGCTTTTTTAATTCTGGTATTTAAAATGCAAATAACAGCCGTAATTTCACCTTCGTTGTAATAGCTTGAAATTTTTAGGACATGCTGTAGATCCTGAGATGAAACAATAGATTCTCACTCCCAGTTCATCGGACCTTCATATCAAACTATGACAATCTAGGTACCCCTCCAGTGTCGTTCTGGACGTTCAGGGAATGCATGTCATTTTTTACACTCATTACATGTGTTGTGTCTTTTCAAAATGAACTTCAGTTTTCACAGGAAATGTAGTTTCCACTCGTTAAATGCATTCAGTCTCTTTTCCAAATACACTTAGAATGTATTGATGAAAATAACTTTGTTTTTAGGGGGTCCATGTCATTCGACATCCCATTGGTTCGACATCCCATTAGTCCGACTGTCCGCGGTACTGAACGGCTCGCGGCGGGCGTGAGGCGAAGCAGGCTCACGGCTCATGTGTCACTTTCTTTTTCATTTTGACCCACACCATGATCTTTTTTCTAACCAAGTGGTTTTTGTGCCTAATCCTAACCAGACCTTAACCACAGGGCATCATGATGATTTCGGAACGGACTTCGGAACAATGAGTTTAATATGGTCGGCACAATGGGATGTCGAACCAATGGGCAGTTCCCATTTTTAGGTGCACTTCCTGAGGTTTAGGCAACAAAAGCATGAGGTTAGTTTGGAGAAAGAGGGCTTTACAGCATACGACATCCCTCCGTCCTTGGACCCTCACAAGAAAAAACTCCCTAAAAATCTCTTTAACAGGAAAAAAAGTACCCATAACTTAATCCCAATTGCTGTGTTTTGACGATACATTGAACTTTGCCATGCCTTGATGGTGTCTGGTGACATTTACCCATCTTTACAATATAACATAACCATGTCATTTCCTGTCTCCACTAGGTGGGGCTATGACAATATGGAATATTGTCATATAGACGTGTTCAGGGCGGGACTACTGTATTTTGAATCATGTGAAGTTTGCTGGAGATCGGACCATTTACTCTAAAGTTATGCCAAATTTTGTGTTTCATGGCGAGACATCAAAATTCAACGCTCTGCAGCAGGCGTGCCCTTCAGTGTGAGGTAGATCTTGTGATAACTTTTGATCACAATGTAGTCAAGCTTTCACAAACCGAAGTTTAAGTCAATCCAATTGATTCTGTACGAGAAGTTTGGTAAAATACAACACGTGAGAAACACCAAAAATGACCATAGAATTCAAAATAGTTGACTTCCTGTTAGGTCCAGAGACTTCTTTGTGCATCTGGGCATGATACACGTGTTTGCCATTTTTCGTGCACATCGGTGAAACATGCCACGGTTGCTCTTTAAAGGACATGTCCAAGCCATTTTGCCATACATGACAGTATGTGACAATAATAATCTTATGTGTATAATAATCGTACAACTATGACAATGATAACAGCAGTAGTAGTAGGTATCAGGCAGGATCACGACAGCGGTGTTACCACGACCCACAATCCAGGCGTAGCCGCGATTTGTGGGGACCTGTGAGACAGTGGAGCACAAAGACTCTAGAGAAGTGGAGTAATAGGATATGAGTGTTAGCATGTAACATAATGTCACATGACATACGTCACTAGCATAGTATACTAACACATTACTTTGTTATTCAAATAATTTGACTGACTTCTGGTTTCACACGGGACACAAATAATGGGCTTCTGGGTGAAAGTCCAGAGTTTGTTTGACCAATCCACCAACCTTCTTACCTATGGCTGTTGATCAGAGCATCATAAAATGCAGCCGTATGGTGCATCTCATACTGCCGCTAAAGGGGGCCTCTGTGCATCAGTATTCGACGCTGAGGGCCACTAACCAAGTGTTGGCATTGACGAGTTGGTAGGGAGACTGGGTTGGATGAAAGTGCATAATTAAACAACACCTGATTATGTTAAAAACAATCTCCAGTTCTCAATGGATGACATGAAACAGAATTTTAAATTAGAGTTTTTTTCTTTTTTAAGGATGTGAAAAATTTTCTTCCCTGGCGATATGTAAAGCACTACCTCTCATTCTACAGATTCCTGACCTCAATATGACGGCTTTTATCTTCTGTATAGAGCCCGAGTGTCCTAAAGAGTTCATTTAGCTGCTGCACTAAGACACGAGATGAAGCCCTCAAGAGCCAGAGAACATTCACCGCAGTCAGCTCCTCGTAAAGTGAGAAATGTCAGCCGTGACTTTGAGGCAAACTGTTTAAGTCTACCTCCATAATTATGATGTAAGGAAACACATTAATGAATAAAATATCAAACTGTGCCTTGAGTATGTGAACTTAAAAACCCCCGTGGCAACTCATGAGGATCTTAAAACTCTTATTTTCATGCATTTTTAATTGGTGGTAAAATAAAGGGAAGAGGAAAGAAAACAGGCCAAAATGAACTCCACAAAAAAAGTCTTTACATGTAATGCAGAGGCAATTTACAGCAATTTAGTGTGGCTGGAATCCAGCAGCCTCCTCGGGCGCCTCTTTTATTTTCATAGAAGATCCAGTGACAGTAATGAATCATAGTTAAGACCATACTGCAGTGTAAGCTTGCAGTTTATTAAACAGTCAGCAGCTCATTGCTTTTGATCCTTGGGACCGTCATTGTAATAGATTACAGTCCACCATGTTGATAGTTCTCCGAACGATCCTTCTCCGGCATTCCTTCCCCCCTTCCACATTTTAGACTTCATATTTCTTCACGGGGAGCTCGAGGGGGAAAACAACAACAAGCAAACAGACCCGAGGAGCCATGCTTTGGAATGTGAATGCAGTGACCTTGGCTCATGTTATCCTCCTGAGTGTTGAGTTTCTGTGGCTGAAGGCAGGAATTTAATCATTGCATTCTTTTGTCTGTGAAACAGGTTCACGCTGACATTCTGGTGAAGGACGAGATATGTTTGGAGAGAGTTATCAGGTCTTACACAGAAGCAGAACCCTTTCAGTTTCCCTCAACTGCATCATTTATCAGCAGATGATTGATACTTATATCTGGTGCTGACATGGGGCTATTCTTCTTAATTCTACTCAACATCCGCCATTAACGCTGGAGCAGCAAGTCAGGATGGGGTTATGTTGTTGATTAGTGTGCGCCATCAGTATCGGTGTGATTTGTGACAATGGCAGCGTCTGTTGAAGTCCTGGATATATTGATGGTGAAGGGCAGAAATATTGTTTTGTCACTCAAAGGAGGCCAGAGAGTGTGAACATATGCGCTTTAAAATTTCAATGAGGCTCATAAATTGTTTTCGGTCATCCCATGCATGCGTTTGTTTGAGCAATTGCCGTGACATGGCACTCAAATTGCTTTTTTGTGTTGCAAGTGTGTGTGTGTGTGTGTGTGTGTGTGTGTGTGTGTAAGTTTACCCAAAATTTAGGCTTATTCTGAGACGTTTCTGGTGCTAACATGTAATATAAGCTCTTTCAGCAGGAAGAGGTGACTCTCACTGTATTATTCTCTTCTTTATGTCTTTGTGCCAGCAACAGTGATGGCTGGAGACAGTGGGTCTCATTCATGAAAAGTGAGTAAATCTGTGTGTAGATTTGCACATAAAAGCCTACGCTACTAAAAACCAATCCATCGTAAAGTGACAGCGCGCTCCCGGTAATCAGCAATTAGCATAAATCCCCGCCCATGAATAGCCAATGACCACCATATAAGGAGGTGTAGGTGCATCCAGTCGACCTGTCAGTCGAGAGAAAGAAAAAAGAATTTCTCAGAAGCGGAGATCGAAATAATTTTGGGTGAAGTGGACTTAAGAAAAAACATTTTATTTTCTTCAGTTAGTAGTGGTGTGACAGGGACAGGCAAAGCGAAGGCCTGGAGGGAGGTAACAGATGCTGTTAATGTTGTCTCCGTAGTACAAAGAACCATGTCAGAGGTGAAGGGTAAATGGTTTGATATGAAATGAAGTTAACCAGTTAACTTAGGTTCGGGAGCAGGGTCATGCCTCAACCACACCTCTAATCACCTGACAAGCCTACTTATACCAGGCCAATCCATCCAGCCCTGTTTGTCTCAGATCTCTCAACAGATCCTCAGACAGACAGTGCTTCACGCACAGCTAAACAGCATCCCTGAATAAAGTCAATACAGCAATTAGCTACTCACCCACCATGGACGCCGAATTGCACATCGGTCCACCTGATTCTGACAGCGATCTCTACGACAAACTGTACGAGACCGGTTATCCTCCTCCGGAGCAGCAACCGGACCGCAGCCAAGCGACCCGCAGGACCGGAGCAGCAACCGGACCGCAGCCAAGCGACCCGCAGGAGTCGGGTGCGTTCGGTGGTCAACGTACCACAATCTCGCCGCTCAAGCTCCACCAACGAGATCTCTCCTAGAACCCGGGCATCATCTCCACCTTCCGCGAGGATCCACCACACCGGTCGCCGCAGGAGGGATCGCAGAGGCCGGCTTCATCCCTCTGCACCACCTACCCACCGGCAGCCTCCTTCACGTCAGCGAAGAGCCTCCGGTCCACAAACACGGCAGTCTCCACGTCCACAATCACCGCCCGACATCAGAAACTGGACTGTCGCCCGTCTCCAAAGGTTCCTGAAGGAAAAAGGCATCCACTTCCACCGTACCGACAACAAATCCAAGTTGTTTCAACTGTATTCAGCCTCCATCGCCGCTGCTTCGACCACGCTTCCCGTGCTTCCGGCTTCGACGCCCGGGCCAACCAACGCCGGCGTCACCAGCCGTGACGTCACTCAGGTCACCCCGCCACAACCACAGCCTGCAGCACCAGCCCCCCCTAGCGGGGGGGGAGGTTGTATGTCCCCCTGTGCCTGCTCCCTCTGTCTCTGACTTCTCTCAGCTAATCTCAGCTTTCTTTTCATCTCTGTCTTCGCAGGCTTCACAAAATCCCTGTGCACATGCATCCTTTCATCCCATCATCCCTTCCTCTACCCTTCCTTCAGTCATCCAAAACAACATGGCTTCTGCTCCCCTATCTTCTCTCACCAGCAGCACAGCAGGTCACATGGCTTCTGCTCCCCTATCTTCTCTCACCAGCAGCACAGCAGGTCAAAAGCCCAATGCATCAAACCAGGGGGCCCCACCACAAGCTGTACAGCCTGCTTCTCTCTTTCCGACTTGTCTCTTACCACGTCCATTTCGCTAATCAAGCAGCCGGCCGCATACAACAATTCAACCAAGCAACATACTGGGGCACTCTCGATTCCGAGTTATACTGCCGCATCTTCGCTGCCCGCACATCCCTCTCCTGCGAGTTGCGCGGAGCCCCCTCCCACCCTGCCACCACATGCACAGTCAGCGCCCCACCACCTCGATCACGTCCTTCTTCTTCACGCGACACCTCAGTTTTCAACCGTTTATCAGTAGCTGCACCCCCAACATCCATCATCCCTAAGCCTCACTCACGTCCCTCAGTCAATGTCCCAGTGCCTAAGGGGTTGGATAAACGGGGGCGTCCAATCCTCTACCAGGCAGGAAGGATGGTCTGCAATAATTTCAACCACCTGGGCTGCACCTCCTGCACATCTGTTCCTTCTGCGGAGGTGCGCACGCCAGGACCACCTGCCCTCACAACCCTACCACACATGCAGCATGACTAGCACGACACCTAGCCACACCCATTAAGGTAAACATCCTTGCCACTGCTCTAAAACATCATCTCTATAGAATGTTTGTTGATTTTCTCATCAATGGCTTCACACACGGTTTCCATCCCAGTATGGAAGTACTTCCCGACACTTCACACATCTGTCATAACCTCCAGTCCGCTCTCGCAGAACCTCACACTGTCGACACCCTGCTGGCTAAGGAAGTCAAAGAGGGTTTCATGATAGGGCCATTCGACAGTCCCCCGTTTCCTATATTCCGCATCAGTTCCATAGGCGTTGCAACTCGGAAATATTCAGGCAAAAAGAGGCTAATCATTGATCTATCTTCACCACACGGCTCACACATCCCGAGCATCAACAGCGTCATACCATGCCCAGATTTCTCCATGCAATACACAAACATTGACCATGCCATCACCCTCATCCGTCTAGCAGGACGCGGGGCATGGCTTTCCAAAGCTGACATCACCAGCGCATTTAAAGTTCTGCCCATTCACCCAGACTACTGCCGTTTTTTCGGCGTTTGCTGGAAAGGAAGTTTTTATTTCTCAGTACGCCTCACCTTCGGATGCAGAAGCAGTCCTAAGATCTTTGACTCATTCTCAGAAGCCGAAGCAGTCCTAAGATCTTTGACTCATTCTCAGAAGCCCTTTGCTGGATCTTGGTCAACAACCACAAACTCCCTCATGTATTACACCTCCTCGACGATTTTCTCATAGTCACTCCACCATCCTCACCCCCTCGCCACGAGCTCACTACCCTCATCAAAGCCTTTTTGGAACTTGGTGTTCCTCTTTCTGAAGAGAAAACCTCAGGGCCTGACACATCCATCGAGTTCTTGGGCATCACTCTCGATTCAGTCTCCTTCCAGGCTTCTCTGCCAGCCGAGAAAATACAGTGCATCACTTTGCTCCTATCTAACTATCTCCTAGCAGACAGATGCATCAAACGCCAGCTGCTAGCCCTCCTTGGCCATCTCAATTATGCCATTCGCATAATTCCTCAGGCAAAATCCTTCCTCTCCAACCTCCCGACTAAAGCAGCAACCGTCCCCTCACTCCACGACAGAGTCACCTTAGATGACGCCTGCAAAATGGAAATGCGCATGTGGCAGCATTTCCTGTCCTCCTGAAACGGCATTTCGTTCTTTTATGAAGACTACCTCACGCAGCCCAAGGACATCCAACTTTACACAGACGCAGCTCCCTCCAAAGGTTTCGGCGGCTACTATGGAGGGAGGTGGTTCGCTTCAGCTTGGCCCCCAGAGTTTAGGTCTCTCGATTCAGAGTCCCGCTCTCCTTCATCTGCACTCCATGAGCTATATCCCATCATCATAGCTGCCATTCTTTGGGGGCACGAATGGTCAAAAAAATCCATACTCATCCACTCCGATAACACAGCAGCCGTAGAGATAATTAACAAAGGGCGATCTCGCTCTCCCATCATCATGCAGTTCATGAGCAGACTCACACTAATCTCAGCTCAACAACAGTTCATTCTCCAGGCAGCTCACGTTCCCGGTCATTACAACAGCATCGCTGACTCATTGTCTCGCTTTTCATTCCAGAAATTCAGACACTTGGCTCCAAACTCGGATCTTCATCCCACATCAGTCCCACCGTTTTCAGCCACAATATTCATTTAGCTCCACAGCTAAGAAACCTCACAAGCGCCTCACAAGAGGCCATACTGAACAGCCTCGCTCCCAGCACTCTCTCTGCCTATCTAACCGGCTGGAACTCTTTCAAAGCATATCACGCCATCTACCAGATGTCATTTCCCTCTCTCGACATCACATCCATCTGCAACTTCATCACCATGCTCATTCCATCTTAAACATCCGAGCATCCACTATCCAGACCTACCTAGCAGGAATCAACTGTTTCTATAAACTCGTCACTGGCTCCCCTTGTCCAGCCATCTCTCATTCACACGTTACAATGCTAGTCAAAGGCTTGCGCAAACAGGAACCCGTGCCTCCAACTAGACGCCTACCACTCACCTCCGACCTTCTCAGCCTCTGCATCCACACCCTACATTCAGGCTACGTGTCCCCGATGGTCGACTTAACCCTCGAATCCATGTTCCTGCTGGCTTTCTTCGGGTTCCTGAGATGCTCTGAATTTGCCCCAACTTCTTACGCTTACAAGGAAGCGTAAGAAGGAGCAAGGAGCAAAACCGATCAACTGGGCATTTCCTTCCCCATCTACCTCTTCCGCCTCAACTCCTATCTCAGCCCATATGAGCCACTGACAAAATACATCCACTCCAGGTTTGCTTCCAACGCATTACCTCAACACCCACTATTTCTCACTGACACAGGAAAAATGGCCACCCGATTCTGGTTCCAGAAACATCTACACAGAGTCCTCCGCATTTCAGGCATTTCTTCTGAACATTACTCAAGCCATTCCTTCCGCATCGGCGCAGCCTCCACCGCAGCCAGAATGGGCATCTCTGACCAAACCATCCAGGTCCTAGGTCGCTGGTCCTCTCAGGCATACCACACATACATACATAACAACCTCAACGATCTACGTCAAGCTCACATCCAATTGAGCTTATAAAAAATCCAACTCTTTTGGGGGTCCATAATCAGCTTGGGCGGAAAACGCTGAGACGGAACCCCCACACTGGGTCTCCTTCTGCCCAGCGTCCAGCGTACCCTCCGGACCAGCCTGGCTGACGACACCCTCCATCCATCCTCGCCCCTCCCCTCTACATCCACTCACCATCAACATCATCTCATACCTCAGAACATTCATTAAAATGTTAACTTCATATTGTTGTGGCGTGATCCTTGCTAGTGAAACTGAAGGCAAAGAAACACATAAGCGCACACACAAAATATACAGCAGCCGCAGGAGGAGGCTCACAGTCACAACTATCTGCTGCAGATGAGCGCATCGCTGGCATAATTGGGGAGACCTCTCTGTCAGGAATTATTCCTGACAGAGACAGCGACATGCCACTGGAGTCAACATCAAACCCAGACGGTAAGGTGTTGTATCATAATACATTCTGAAAACCATCACTGATAGCATAGTGGTCACCAAACAAACAGAAGATTCATTTGTGGGGTTTTGAATGAAGTGGGAACAGGAAACCAGAGATGTTTTGTGCGTAATGGATAAACTCTAAATCAGTGATGGCTGTCGGAATGTAGAGCTATTTAACATTTATTTTAACAAATGATTTGGATAACATATAGCCTACAGCAGTTTTGTATGCATCATCTTCAAATTATTTGAAACTTAATAGCCTAAAACTCTGTTTTATACAGCTCCAAATAATTCAGTCTGTAGCCAACGTAAATTAAACATTTTTCAAATCAGATTTATTCATTCAAATGATCAAAAAGCCACAAAAAAACCCAAAAAAAAACAAAAACGTGTTGTCTCAAATAATTCTTTCAGCTGGCGCATGCTCCTTCGTGGCTCCACCACCTGCTGCTCCTGCTGCTCCTGCTGCCCCCAGGCACCGAGGCCGAAGAGGCTGTGATCCGGCTGTCCTTACGGATGAGGTCCTGAGAGATCAAGAGGCTTTACTCACAGCAGTTCAGCAAATTAACACATCCCTACAAGAAATCAACACCAGCTTGAAGGGAATCTGCGAGGCACTTTTGCGCCCTCAAAAATAAAGTGTAATTTTGTCAGTATTGTGTGATGTCTGGTTATCCTGGGAAAAACACTTGAAACGAGATAATCAAGCTACTCTCTTTTATTCGCATAAATAAATATAGCCTATTTGTATACATTTTTCAAGAGCATGACATTAAAATGAACTGACGTAGCCTACTGAAACAGGATGTTGGATATAAATATAAAACAAAACAAAACAAATGAAAATAACTTTTTGCAAAGAATGTCGACCTTAAAATCGCTCTATAAGTCGCTGGCGGGTCTGTATAGCAGCTGCATTTCGAGGTCCAAGAGCTGGTTCCGGAGGTACGCGTTCTCCTGGATTGGGGACTTCAGGCAGGGGAAGGCCTTGTTTAATGGCCACGATGTGCAGGGCACAGCAGGCCAATATTATTTTACACACCTTTGAGGGTGCATAAAGAAGGGTGCCACCTCTATTATCCAAACACATCCATCTTGCCTTCAAGACCTTGTTGGTGCGCTCTACAACGGCCCGAGTAGCAGCGTGTGCCTCATTATATGCCAGCTCCTGTGGTGTCTGTGGGTTGGTCAGCGGGGTCATCAGCCACGGCGTCAGTGGGTAACCCCTGTCCCCTATGGATATAGAGGGGTAAGTGTCTACATATAAATGTAGCCTATGCAATTATAGGCAGGCTATGGCACCGATGACACCTGGCATGTTTCCAATCGCGCTGAATCCCTGCATCACCTCTGCCTACCGTTCTGCGCCATAGGGAATTGAATGTACTCTGGCATTAGTTTGATGATACCCGTTGAGCACTGCAGGGAAGATGCGGCTCACAGATGGCTGGGAAATGCCGGACCTGTCACCAATCTCCCGCTGGAAGGTCCCTGTGGCTAGAAAACCAAGCACAGAGAGTACCTGCAGATGTGCAGGGATGGCATGGCTTCGTTTTGTTGGCCTTGTCAGATTAGGCTCCAAAATGTTGCATAAATTCAACAGAATTGGTCTCGGTAGTCGGATTTGACTAATCAACCATTCATCACTCTCAGCCAACATAGCTGCCCTATCCCTAAAAATGCCTTACCCGCCAAATAGCGCCTTGCGCCAAATCATGCAAATGTGCAAGTTCAGCCATTGTTACCATTAACTAAGACTGAAGGCCTTTTATATTGTGGGAGGTTTAATTAGAATTGACACCACCTGAGTGACCCAGATATGGTAATGACCATAAGGTTTACAACCTTTTTGTGATTTTATTATTAGCCTATATTTTTTATTATCAACATTCAACATGTAGAAAGAACATGTAATCTGTTGAGTCGATTTACATAGATAATTCACAATCATGAACCTAATCTGGATCTTAAACCTGCTTATTGCCAACTAATTTAACTAAATGTGTTATATTTTTAATATTTTGTCATGTTTAGATTACGTGTTTCAAAGGCATCTGTGTATTGTGTACATAACAGAGCGCAATATGAATTAAAATTGTAATTTCCAATAGTGACAAGCAATATTTATGTGCTTTACTAAATTTACACAAGCACTACGAGTGGTCAGGAGCAGGAGTAGATTTTGTTAGTAGCTACGAAAAGATCGGAGCTACTAAAATATTGATGAATGCGACATGCACGCTAATTTCCGTCTGCGAACAGTTTACACACAAATTCCTTCTGCTCACGTTTCATGAATGAGACCCATTATGTTTTTAGGTTCTTTGAAGGAATTTCCTTAAATTTGGCACAAACATCCTCCCAGATTAGATGACAAGGTGATTAGAATACAGTGATCAAAGGTCAAAGGTTAAGGTCACTGTGACCTCACAAAACATGTTTTTGGCCATAACGCAAGAATTCATACACTATTATGATAAAGTTTCACAAATAACGTCAAAGGTCAGCTTCACTGTGACATCATAATGTTCTGCAAAAACACTTTCTGGCCATTATTCAACATCATAACTCAGGAACAGAGGGGGGAGACATTTGGTCACATACTGAATTGGTGACATTAATCTTGGGTGTCCACCTCGAAACTGTGCTGATTGTATAGATCTTCAGTGCTGCCAGGTTGAAGATGTGTGTGAAGTATAGTGTAGGTTACCTGGCATAAACTCTTATTGTGTGAATATATGGTGTAGGTGACCTGACATAAACTGTTATTATCCTGATGTGACTTCAGCGAAATGATCTGGCGTGATTCTGGCCAGGGCTGTTTCAAGACCCTCTGGGGGCCCTAGGCAAGTTATTCTTATTCTTAGTTATTCTTATTTCTTAAGTCACTGTGAACTTAGAATAACTTCTTCCTACCTTCATCTGTTGAGGCAACTGTAGAGGTATGCTGTTGTTGTGGACCAAAATATTTCAACAAAGCACCTTGAGAAAAAAAAAAGAGCTCAATTATATTTGGTGAGTTTGCTTTAATATTTTCATGCAAGTACAGAACTGTGTGTATGTGCTTCACAAACACTCATCATTTAAGATCTGTATGAAATAATTAATGAACAACAGTAACAACTTCAATGCTTCATGTTAACATAATATCTTCCTCTTCTAAATACAAATTAGTTACAGTTTGGACAGAATAAGATGTTCTACTGACAGCAGAATTGATGTTGGTTTCATTAATGTTAGCATTTGACA
>NC_065523.1:19005595-19070549 GCF_006386435.1 Epinephelus moara | reverse complement strand
GAGAAAAGGAGGAGCGCACATTTCCGAGAAGGCGTGTCCTTTTAAAAAATGCAAGAGGCGTTGCTTTGTTGCCGGCCGTTTTCGCCGGTGTGTTAAACACACTTTAGAAAGGAGTGTCCCCAGACTATCAGAAGGCGGAGATCTCTGATTGTCTGGTGGCGAGACTAGGGAGGTCTCCGACGTGTCGTCGTTGCAGTGTCTCTAAGGGGGTTTCAAGTTGTGTCGTTGATTACAGACCAAATGTCAGCAGTCCCTGGAGGCCCCCTCTTGCCACTCGCAGCAGCAAGTGGGGGGCGGGCCATTAGGGGGGATTCCGACGTGTTGTCGTTGCTGCAGTGTCTATAGGGGTTCCATTCATATTGTCATTGATATGGACCAATGTCAGCCGTCTCTGGGGGGCCCTTCCAGCTTGGGGCCCTAGGCAATTGCCTAGTTTGCCTGTCCGGTTGCGACGGCCCTGATTCTGGCCCAATTTGGTTATGTGAGGAGAAGCAATTGCTCCCAGAACTGGTTATCTGAATAACAGGAAAACAGTAGCTTAAGTGACAGGAAACACCTTAAATGCGTACTGGAAAGCTGTAGATGTGTCATCTGATACACTTGCTTGTCAGGCACAATAAATTGTCATGATCTACTAATTATTTCGCTTTCTCATAAGTACACCCTCAAATGTCCAATCCTGTGTGTTGAGTCTCTTTATTCTACAACAAAAGCATCCATGTTTTGGAATATGTATCTTCTTTGCAGCAATGTCCATATTTGAGGCAGTGTCACCTTTCAAGGCTACATATGAGACTTGACAGACATGGACATAAACTATAATTGCAACTTGACTGGTTTGCTGAGGCATCCAACCGCGAGGTGGTAATTGTAGTTTCATTCTGCACTACACCTCATGGGCTCTAACCTTAAACTTGTTTTGGCTGTGATAGCTGACAAATCCTCTGGGCATTCTTATCATGCCCATATGATTTGCTCCATTCTAACCAATTTCATAAAGTACTGCTATAATCCTGCAAACCTTTAAGGAGCTCTCACTTTGGGCCTGATCTGTTCTGCGAACAAATACCACAACAACAAAGAAGAAGTACACAAAGAAGTGGGAGCCAGGAGCAGAGTATGAAGAAATGTGGGAGAACACCACTGTGTACCAGCAGCCTATTGATGTTCATATCTGTAGGGCACTGGCTGTCTGTGCTGATTGTCAGTGAATCTCTTGTAAGATACTGATGGTTTGATAGTTGTTAGAGTTTGTTAGAAGTCAGCCTGCAGAATGAACACAATAAAAGTCAGGTGGGTCGAAAAACCCCATTGCCTAAATCATTTTAATCTGATGTTAATTGAATGTCTTTCTATAAATGTAATCTGATTCTGATGGGGATTCCGAGAAAGATATCTAAAGCAGTTCAGCTTAACATACTGAAGTAGTTAGCTGTAGTGTTAGCACTGCTGATACAAATAGTTGTAGTGGAAAACTGGGGCCCCAAAATGCGACTCATATTGGCACATTTTGCAGTGATTACTGTAAACCCCCTTAAACATCCCTTAAAGGCATTATACGCTGCTGCCCCAAAACCCCTCTAAGTAGGCCCTCTTCTAGCTACCATATGACCCTGATGGGCATTGATGGGCTTCTTTACCTGGGGCCCCTGAGAGCCTAGGATCACCACTGGCTGTGAACAAAATTTAGGTATACAGACCTTTGTTTTCAGGACAGATGAATCCAACACCTTTAACTGGGACCAATGCGAGTGCACTTGTTGTGCAAGTACACATGGGGAATGCACTGTCTAGTTCCCCAGATCCTTGATCACATCTTGGTAGAGGAACTGTATTTCCCATGTGCACTTGCACAACATAGCACAAGTGTACTTAACAGGCTCCTTTCACATCAGACCTTTTGGCCCAATCCCAATACACCCCTTAACCCTACCACTTGCCCCTACCCCTCTGTTTTGCGCGTTCACACATAGGGGTAGGGATGTCCCGATTCTCATTGAGGCAGAGGGGAAGGGCGGAGTGCTAGGGCTATATGGCCCTCCAAACAGAGTTTTTTCAGAGGCACACTTCAAAGCGAGTGCTACGAGAAATCTCCCAGAATGCCTTGTGAATCACCGGCAAGATGGCAGGGAAGGCTTCAGAGGTAATGAAAGAAAACCATAAATGTAAGTATTTTCTTCTTCTTCTTAACTAAAGATTTAAAGACTATGATAACCATCGGAAATGTCGTTTCAATGTGTTATATACATTTGTTCTAACAAACATAATGAAAAAAATTGCTAGTTGTGAGGTTTCCCCGGCAACATACTCGTCGCATCTTTTTATGACGTCAATGACAACTAATGATGGCGTTTCCGGGTATGAAGGGTTGTCCCATTTCATAGGGGAATATTTCAACCCCTACCCCTTGTAACTTTGTTGCAAGGGGCAAGGGGCACTCGAAAAAGAGGGGTAGGGGTAGGGGTAGGGGCGAAAATGAGAAATGGCATTGGGCCGTAGACTCATCATATTAGGAAAAGCCAAGTCGTTACTAATAGTGCCAACAATGGCTCCGTTCTATTCACAATCCCCGTGAGCATGACAGTGAAGAGTGCCAGCATACACCACCACCCTGACATTAAAGCAGGGAATGCCCACAATACACTCAGAGACTTTTAAAAGATTTTTTAACAACTAAAGTCTGACACAGTTAGACTTGTCATAGTCAGACTTTGACATTTTGCAAAGACTGGGGACCTTGCAGGGTCATTATTTGCAAGACTATACTGTACAGCTACATTCCTTTTGAGATTATTTCCCATCCTGCTCTTGGTGGAAAATATTACACCAAACAAACAAGAACCACAGATAAAAGGTATCACATGTTGGCAGTATTTTTGTCATCTCAGTATCAATATCATCTATAAAGATAACTGTATTTGCATACAAACTTTACATTTTTAATTGTGTTGCCTTATAACAATCAGCTTAATTTTACAGTGTAGTCACAAATAGAATAAAAAAAAAAAAAACAGACCTCTTTCATAAAAGTAATCCTAGCCAAAAAACCCTTATAAATGAAATGAAATCAAACTCACTGGCTGTAGAGTCAAGGAAAGAAATAACCTGGCCTTAGCTTGATGGCTTGCTGAGTCTTTATGAACCTCCATATGCTCTGGTTTTACTGCTGCCTCCAGTCAGTCGAGGTAACACCATAAAAAAGCCAAATGTGGGCTTTCTCCATGGCAGGCTGCCCGGCTTCAACCTCTGCTCGCTCCTTAGCAAACAAAGTCAAAATCCCTCCCCAAACAATTTCTCTCTCCTTTATTCCCTAGACCATGCCCCCTTTCACCCGTGTGGAACACCCAAAAGGGGCGTTCAACCTTAAAATGGTGTGCACAGTTTTGCCACAGTTTCACTACAGCTTCCAGGTTGAACATGTTTCCTCGAAACGTTGTGAAATGGTGTGCAACGTGCTTTGAGGTATGTGTTCTGATGTTTGGAGGGCAGCCTCCGTTGGTTAGATTGTGGGAATGAGAGCAAACTGTTTCAAAAATTAAGATTTCTCACGAACATAAGTGCTAATTGGTGGATCAAGTACACGCCAGGTTAAAGACTGACTCTTCTTCACTCCACAACTCCACCAGTTTCTCTTTCTTTTCCACAGTACAAGAGAACAGAGACTCGTTCAGGTTCTTGCACCTCCCTTCCACCCTCCCTTGCTGCTTCTTGTTTGGTGCTGGAGAGAGGACAACTATTGGTTGCTGACATTGTTTGTGTCATTGAACCTCATCATTTGCATGAGCCAAGACTAAAAACTAGGAATAATATTAAGCTAGTTTGATTTTATCAGAACGTCAAGATGAGAAAAAGACTTCTGACTGTTTCGACTGAGTCTTATGACACCCTGACATCAAACAATCGAGATCAAAGGCGCATGCTACACTCTAGCAAAACTCTCATGATTTTTCTGACACTGGAAAGTTGTCTGCGATAGTGAAACTGCTTGAAAACTGATTTGGTGTTAAGCCAGCATAAATGAAGTTTGGCCGTAATTAATCACATTATTTCAAGTCAAGTCAAAATGTCTTCTGTGAAAAATGCCCATCAAGTCCCATTATTAGGTTTTGGATTCCCTCTTTTCAAACATTTGCCCCGATAAATTTCTGGACACAGCGTACTTATTTCCAAACAGCCACATTGTTCACAAGTGGTGCAGAGCCTTCTTCCTTCAAAACCGAATGTATTAAAATTGTGTCAGATTCTGGCATGTGTGAAATAGTTCAGAGGCATGTTGCAGCCACCAGCTGCCCATCATCCATCCTCCAACACAGTCCGGGACATAATGCTTCGCAGATTGCAGAAACACAACACACAGAGCTGAACGCTGAACAATGAATTCCACACATTACATAACGGACCAGGTGCTACTCCCTCTCCCTCAGCTCTCTCAGCATGAATTTTCCTCTGGTAATGTTCGCGGCGGGGGATCCGTGTGGCTGAGCCGGTCCACGGTGGTCAAAGCTTTCCCTCTAATACGGGGAGGGCCTTTGATGCTGATACTGTAATGGCTGCAAAACAAAGGCTGTTGGTTGTTGCTAGTGATATATGAATATGAGAGGATGTGCGCAGGTTGTCAAATTTAAGTGGCAAATACTGCAGTGAAAACAATGAATCAGGGTTGCTGACAAAAAGCTGTTTTGTGGTGGAGTGGCAAGACGATCATTCCTTCTTGTTCTGTGTCAGTCTGAATAAAAATATCAGCTAAATGCGTAAAAAAGTGACTTTAAAAAACATCAAAATATGCAACGTACAAGACAGCTAAGTGGTGCATCTTTACAGCAAGACCAAAAACATATATTTGAGTGATTTACAAGACTCCTCCTAATGAAATTTCCATGTCATATCTGCACATACTGTTTTGTAAGGGCTCCTAAGTCATGCATCACGTCACACAGAAGGGCGCAGTGCATTGTCTCACTGCACGCAACGACTGATTAGAAAGATAAGAGGAATTCAACCCCACCTGACACGCAATAAAAGTGGCTTTAATCAGTGTCATCATATCCCGAGACCCCTCTGCCAGGTATTATCAAGCCCACAGAATACAGCGAGACAGTCAATCCCACGCCTGCTGTGCTCAGCATAAGGATATGTGAACGCAATCTAAAAGCTGTTCCACTAACTGAGACAGAGCATCTACAGAGCCCTGTTCCTGGGAGCATATAATTTCCCATTTCAGCATATTGGCCTGTTGTGTAATTAATCTTAATTTAGGGGCAGGAGGTGGCGGGGGAGGGTGTTATATGGAGGCTCCAGAGACTGGTCTGCTGTCAGGTTGGACCTGTACTCTGGTTATATAATAAAGAGGAAAAGGGGGAATTGGACACAATCAGTTGTCGTGAAGGAAAACTGAGGGGGAATGATTTACGGTATCTTTTGGGATCCTGATGTATGCAAAAGTGGAAATAAGTTACTTTAAGATATTATGCTGGCTGAATGTTCTGATAGGCTATCTACCTCCATAGGCCATGATTATAAACCCATGTTTAGTCTTTTTCAGTGTAGCTTATTGTGTCATAAATCACTACTGGCTGTGTTATATTGCTTCCCCAAAGAAAACAGAGAAATATATTTGAAACAGAGGTGCACACTCACTTCTTTATGATTATCACCACAGCAATGGCACCAAATAGTGATATTTTCACACACAAGCGTTTTAGCTGCTGGAGGTGCCTGTTTGTAATCGTTTTTAATGAGAATCAAGCTTTTTGTTTGTGATTTTGTGTTGCCACGTGCCTTGCGTTTGTGCACTCTAGGTGCCTGGTGTTTTTGCCGGGGCACTCTGATCTCCTCAGGTTGAAAAAACTTCAACTCAGAGCAGAAAAATGCCCCACATCATCCCTTCTTTTGTCACCTTTCTTTCCATTGTCTGGATGATTTGAGTGGTGGGCCTTCTGTGGTGGTCAGCAAGTTTACAGTTAGTAAACAATGGAGGAGAAACTGGTGGTAGCAGTTGCTGGATACCCAGAGCTATACAACCCGATGATAGACAGCAGGTTGTCAAACTGCCCCCGGGTCATCCTAAAATATGCCTGGAAACAGCTGTCATTGGGGAGAAGCTCCTGGACCAGCTGATGGTACTCTCCATGATTCACCCTCTTTTTAAGGGTCTCATGCACCCACACAGATCTCTGTTTCCCTGTGCCCAACAAACTATTTACTGACAGCCTCTCATCCTAAACCAGAGCTACAGCAAGTACCCTCTGCCTGAACATTTTAGGAACTATAGTGACTAATTACTGTGACATAAAAAATAAATAAAGGGCATATTGATCATATGGGAAGGTTAGTGTAAGGACGTGATGGGGTGGTTGCCTGGCAACAATAAAAAGGCGCAGCAAGCATTCCAAAAAATAATCTGTCTGGAGCCACAAAACATATTTGAGCATTATAAGGAAGGTAACGCAGCCTATTAAGTCTAAATTAGCCTATCAGCATTACCAATGGGTCTAAATTAGCATTTATTGATATGTTTCACTACAAAGTGGCCACACACTTTCTGTGAGAGACATTTCCTTTTTTGAGGAAACCATAGCCATCCTATCCAGGGAGACACAAGATCAGCTACCGCTATGGCAGCTTGACAAAATTTAGAAGAAATGGCCCACATATTTCTTGCTGAATTATTAAAGCATTTATCTTTTTTTCTGTGGGCTCCACATTTTTACACTTGGAGTATGTAAGAATCAATTCAGACCTACACCACTGATAAATGAAAATTAAAATGTTAAAAAAATAACCATTATTCATTTACATATACATTTTACTTATAGTTTTACAAGATACCACTTTCACTCCAGCTTAAAGAATCACTGCACCAAAACATCTTGCAGGCAGTTATATTGGCCTCCAATTATTTTAGCAGTTGTACACCCCCCCCCCGCCCCCCCCACCCCGAGGGCACCACTCTGCCTCCATAATCTGATTCACATTTATATTTTCTTTATTAGAAAAACAGATGTTTGCGTCATTTCTAATTAATCAGATTTTGTTTTGCTATTATGGCATTTAATACCTCATCACACAGCCGAGCCGACAGCCAGATGCATTAGAAATATAAACCTTGTTAGTGGGACGAGACAAAAGCACATGGAGGTCAATGTGTGCTGCTGCTGAGACCAATATGGCTGCACATGGTAATACGGTATCTATTTTCTGTTTGCACGGGAGCCAAATAGATGAATGTAGCATGAAATATGGCTCGCAGCTCGGGGACTGAAGTCGAACTGGTGTTTATGTTTAATTGCTGCAATTTATTTATTTAAATCTGTTAAAGAACACAACCTGCTGTAGGACTCACTGTCAGGTATTTTAATGACCCACAGCTTAAGGAGCGCAAAAGAATGCTAATGAGGACAGGACAGTAAATACACTGAAATCACCGAGCAGTTTTCATACATTAGGAAAAGACTGCAGGGAGCTTTTTTTCCCCATTTGAATTGGGAATCGGTTGCTCAGTAGTGCGCCTGTTTTAGGCCACATCCTCCTGCTCGCAGAATAATGAATGCGTTTTTAATATTACAAAGATTATCAGGCTGATCCTCTCGCAAGACAGCAGCTGGTTATTCTCAGACTTCTACCGCAGTCTGAGGTTCAAGCTGAAAAATCCCCGTGACATGTTTAAAATATCAAGTAGTTCAACACTTGCAGTAATTGTGCATATTTGCATTGATGGGCTCGCTGTTATTTCACTTGGATGATATGCGGGATATGTCGTGTGGGGGATATTAACTTCTCACCTCACTCTATCTCTTTCTGTCTCTCCTCCAGTCCTCCCTCTCCAACCCCCCCCCCCCTTTCATCTCTCATCTGCAGTTCCCGGCTGATCTGCCACCATCTTTAAAGTCGCTCTGGATCTCTGAGAATATTCCTCGCTCAGCAGCTATGGATGAACTCATCCTCACACCCTGCTGCTGTATTGAGGACAGGTGAGCGCGTGAGATACCCACAGTTTTACCAGCACATTTGGATTTATAACACCTCAACACCACAAAAAGGCTCACTAAATAATAAAAAATACCCCTGTGAGCGTGGAGGTTTAGATGAGAAAACCTTTGTTTTTCGTAACAGCAAAAGCAGAGAGAATTCCAGTTACCGCTAACTGAGAGTTGACATGTCTGGTTTTATTTGTCCAAACATTGGTAGCACACAGGCCTGACTACTCGCAAAGATCTGATGTAGGGCAATCCAAACAAGATAGGCCCTTTCGTCTAATCAGAGTCGTGATTGTTATTGATCTTCTCTCCTTTCTGCAAACAGAGGTTCAGGAGTATTTTTATCATTTCACAGTGAAGTAGCTTCTATCCTCTGACTGTTTTGGTTCAGCCGAAACCGTTTGATTATTTGGAGGCAGCAGCGATTTGCCCTCTGATTGGTTAGTATGCAGTAAAAGCAGGAATAAATAAAAGGTTTACATAGCTGCGGGTTTATTTAAGTGATGCACATCATCATACTCAACGGGGACTGAAGAGAGCAGCCAGTTTGGACGAGGGTGTGATGTGAATTAGAAGCTGCTGTAAATCTTTTTTATCTGCCGAGCTGGATGGAGTTTGCCGTACCATCAGGAGAGTTTTACAGCCCATTGATACTTAATGTATCTTTGTATTGTTTAGAATGTGTCTTTGTTTGAGCTTGTTTTGTTTTTTTTTGCAAGATGTGCCAGACTGCAGCGGGAAACTTTGTGTTGTGAAATATTCTCAGGATGTGTGCCTGCTATTGAAATCTCACACATTTCTCACAGTCCAGTCGGTTGTGTTGTGCGAGCCTCGAGTCCCTAGCTTTGTAAATAAGACAATCATTAAAGGGGATGATCATGCTTCTATCAATTACTAGCGACAGAAAGTAGCAGACGCTATTCCATCCTGACAGCAATTAGTCAGTCTCCCAGTGTTTTACAGGAACATGTAACGTCCCTCTGCACAACATCAAACAAGCCGGTGTATACAGCTAATAAATGATATAAGACATGACGCTGTTCCTTTTGGACACGTCAGCGCAAACACACCCTCTGTACAATATCCTGCCCTCATGCTTTTACAATGAGACATGAACTCTTGATGAAAAATCAATGAAAAGGCAACCTTTACTAAGAAACTTATATAAGACGGCCTCACTTTGTTGATTCATGTTTGTTTTCAGTTTCAATCTGAGGATACGCTCGAGTGTGTCTGAGGGCAGCGACCCGTCCGCCTTCGCTCCACGTCCCGCCAACGAACAGCGTGTCACTTCTTGGACATGTTATTTACCAGACTGTTGCCGTTCTTTAACGCTACACTAGAGCGAGACGTCCCGTTGGAAGAGAGAGGTGTTTTCTCAGCATGTGCACTCCCTAAAAAGAGACATAATGCCTTGTCAAGCATTAGACCATGCTGTTATAAATAATAACAATATAGAAAAAAATGCTCTTGTCTCTACTGCAGCCTTTAATTTTAAATAATGAGGTTTTTATTGTCAAACCACCCAGACTGCTCGAAGCCACACAGGTTAATCTGTAATAATTACTGTAACCGGATACCAAATAATAACATTTATGACGTGCATGCAGGGATTTTACTGCCTCTGACTATACCGTAGTGGGTGAGTGGAGAGGGTCTGCCCATACATGCCTGAAGCAGCAGTCAGAGAATTTCACTTTCATTGGTTTCAATGAGGGTTTATGGCTCATGGTGGAAAATGTTTTAGTGCTTCTGCAGCAGGAAATACCGGAGGAACGGTGGTGCTCGATTCATTTGAATTCTACATTTTTTGTATGCTCCTGTTGATGTGTTTCACCACCATGTAACACTTTAAGTACTCCTATTTAGCATTTATAAGCAGCATGTAAACTTTAAATCCATGGTTTATAATACACTATAATATGGTTCGTTAAAGTGAAATGAGGCCATTTCATGTGTTTTTTTCAATGTACAATATTTATTAGCAGTTATAACTTCTTTTATGGAAACATATTTTAGATTATGACTGCTGGGTTTTATTATATTGTTATATATTATCTGTTTCTGCAGCAGCATTCACTCATGGGTGTCCACAGAATGAGTCAGGCCCCAGTCACACAGACAGCATAATCTATCTACCGTTTATTTATGTATTTTAGTTATTTGACAGTAATTAGTGTGGACAGGCAGAGGGTACTTGCTGTAGCTCTGGTTGAGGGTGAGAGGCTGTCAGTAAATAGTTTGTTGGGCACATGGAAACAGAGATCTGTGTGGGTACATGAGACCCTTAAAAAGAGGGTGGATCATGGGGAGTACCACCAGTTGGTCCAGGAGCTTCTCCTCGGTGATGGCCGTTCCCTGACACATTTTAGGATGACTCGGGGCAGTTTGAAAACCTGCTGTCTATCGTCGGGCTGTATAGCTCTGGGTATCCAGCAACAGCTACCACCAGTTTCTCCTCAATTGCTTGCCAACTGTCAACTTGTTGTCATGACCACCACAGAAGGCCCGCCTCTCAAATCATCCAGTTGCACAATGGGAAAAAGGATGATGAAGAAAGAGATGACATGGGTCTTTTTCTGCTTTGAGTTGAAGTTTTTTCAACTTGAGGAGTTCAGAGAGCTCCGGCAAAAAACCAACAACGCCTAGAGCGTAGAAACATGAGGTACATAGCAACGCAAAAACCCAGAGCAAAACCTTAATTCTCATTAAAATAATTACAAAAAGCTGCCTCCAGCTGCTAAAACACTTTCTGTGTGATCAGGGCCTTATAGTTGTTGATGAATACATTAATAAGTGCTTGTATCTGCTTACAGCTATATTACAGTGTGTTATAAACCATTTTGTGAAATTTCATATGTTGGTCAGCTGAAGAGCAGTTTATTAAATTTTCCAGTATTTATGATTTAATAACTCTTTCACGATTTAAAAAAAAAAAATACTACATAAATGGCTTCCTTACAAGTTTATCTTGAGTATTTGGCTCCAGCTTATATGTAAAGTGGAAAATATCTCTGCTAATGAAGATAAAACCGTTTCAAGGCCCATTTGCTGTATAGTAATTTGCAAAAGACTAAATGAGTGGGAGGTTAATTGGGGAATTTAAAATCTCACTTGAATAAGACGCAACTATGAAGCCAGGAATGCTTCAGTGTTGCTCGTTTAGCTGGTCGATTAAGCTCAATCACGACCATTAGCCTCTGGAAATCGATGAGTGTAGTTTGACAGGCGGCATAATAATTGTAATGAGGAAATATTTATCATTGTGACTAGCAGCAGCAGATTTCTTCTTCACTGGTGGAAAAACAAGCTTGGATTGAACTTCTTTGAATAGAAACTGACCTTGGATGTTGAATTCTTGAGCTTCCTGTATCTCACATGTACTTTCTTGAGTGGTGATTATTTTCTTCACTCAGGTATTGCCAATCAGTGACATGTTTTTCAATCAACAGGTGTTCAGTCAGAGCGAAAAAATAATAATTCAGCTCCTCTCCTGGTTGCAGCTCACAAGCTTGTTAAAATGTCTGCCCGCCATTCCTGGTATGGAGATTAGTACGGGGGCTGGAGGGTAAGTATCAGGAATTGTCAGTCAGTATCACGGCCACTTTTTGTGCTCTCCGACCCATGTGGGGCCGCACGGTGCATAACAAAGCGTGCCCGTGTGCTTTCCTCACATCCCCACAGCCTCTGTATTCTTCCCCACGGGAGTGTGCAGCAGTCCCCCCTCTCAGCAGGAAGGGTGCCAGTGATTTTGGTGAGGATACACTGGTTGGAAAAAAAAAACCCTAACACATAAATTCATCATGCACGCTGCAAGTCACACCACTTGTGCAATCAGAAGTGTGAAGCGAGTGCAAATGAGCAGCTTGTGTGTGGCTGGTGTGCAGTCACAGAGTTGCTATCTGATTCCTACAGCCGAGCCGTCTGATTGTTCCTCCAGGCCAGTTTGTGTGACACATAAATATTCAGTTACCCTCAGATTAGCATTGTTTTCACCAGATCTGCATCGTCCATCTTTATTTTAAACCAAGGACAAGTTCACTCTATATTTGTCTATATGTCCATAAAGTATAACGACTTATGTGTGTGTTCAGGTGTCCAAAATTCATCACACCATGCCATTCCGTTCTGTAATTGAGCCACACTGATAAAACAGTGTCTGAGTGGTTTGGCCCAAACTCTCATTCAACTTGAGACATTTTCATTCACACCAACTGGAGCGAGGGTTTGGTGCGCAGACTGTGTAGTGGATTTACAACTCCTCCAGCCTGTTCCATTTTCTCAACATGTTGAATAGTGATGATAAAACTGTCAGGGACATTGCCAGAGGCTCTTTGATTTTAGCCATGAGGCAACTCGAGGTTCTGGCACAAAGAAGCCGGCCAGGTTTCCTTAGCCTCCAAACAAATCCAACCCAAATGCCAGAAAGGGCACAGACTCTGCTGGCTGTGTGGGGGTTCAGTCAGACTGAGCTGACCTCAGTGAGCTCTGTGGATGAAGTACAGTTCTTTTCTGGCCCAAGTGATGTCTGACCCTGACTTGAAACTCTTTCTGAGGAAACTATAACTCACTCAGTCACCCCAGTCAAGGTCCCTGTTGACGCAAGATGACACTACAGTTCATCATCTTCCACCAACTAGTGCACACAGGTTATCAACAGGCTTTAAATAAGCAAGAACATCACAGGCATGGTTCAAACTACAGGGAAAAATAGCAGATGACAGGCAAATTAAAGGGGAACTACACCCATTTTCAAAATTCATATATGTTATTTCTATGCTCTAAGACAGTCCAAAAATATTAGTAAACATGAAAAAAGCTCACCCAAATCCAAAATCTAGAGTGCTAAAATTCTGGCAGTTTGGAGCTGCTCCATAGACAATGAATTGGGAGAGATGTTCTAGATAACACCATGAGCACCCAGGCGAATGTTCTGAGTATAAAGGCGCTTGCACATGACCAGCGTTAAAAATCTCTTGATGCCCGCTGTGCCATTGTTTTCCTATGGAAGCTGGCGTTAACGCTGACATCAGGGTACTTTTCGACATCGTCGTCGCGTTGTGGGCTTCACCAGTGTTTTGAAAGTTCAATTTTGTTGAACTTCAACCCCATTTGACGCTGACCTTTCTGTGTAGAGCCAATGATTTTACAGTAGAACGCAGGCGGGGGGCGGGGGCGCGGAAAAATGTAAAGATCCAAATGCAAGATGGAGGAGAGATCAACCTTGGGTCAAGCTGACGGCGAGCGCTGCGGCATCGGCAAATCAGCCATCATGTGCATGCACCTTAGGGTACATTTTCTGTATCAGAAATGAAAACACTACAACAGAATAAAGCTTATTTGGGTATAAAATAGAAAACAAACATCATGTGGGACCACAAAATCAGGCTCCCATTCATTCCCTATGGAGCAGCTCCAGTCTTTATACCCTATGACATCACAAGTTTGAGACTTACTTCCTGGTTTCTGGCTTTGACAGAGAGTAGCTCATGTTCACAAATATTAATTCAACTTTCCTAGGCCATGGGAATAACATATTGGAATTCCTGATTTAGGTGGTGTTCCCCTTTACATTAATTACATATTCTCAAACTAAATCCAACTACATGAAGTCAATAACAGATTTGGAGGGCACTATGTTACACCTGAAAAAACATTCCTCTCACGCTACATGGCAATAACTCTCACGCTACAGCCTGAAATCACTTTCACACAGTTTGGTGTGACAGAGATTTACAGAATTATCCCTCTCACTTCCTGCCATACACAAGCTTTTCCAATTGTTAATGAGAGACAGAAATATACACCACGGATCCAATGTTTATATACTCCTTATAAACGCTAAATAGGAGTACTTAAAGTTTTACCAACATAATAGAGACAAAGCAACCCAGCCGTGAGCACTGCGTATGAGTGCATTTAAGGAGATTTTTCAATATGATTTTTTTTTTATGCAAACACATGAATCACATTCAAATCTTTCAGAGTTTCCTGAGCCTGGATCAGTTTGTCCATAGAGTGTGTAAGAGGATTTTTAAAACACAGATTGTTCCAAAAACTTGATGTTATCGAAATGCATGAATTTCAGTGTCGCAGCCCTGTAAGCTTTTACATACAAATAAAGCTGTCACCTTTACTGCTTCATGGTGCTAACTGTACCTGCCAGTGCTGCCAAGCGTCCATCCAGCTGATTTAATCCCCACTGGACTGTCTGGGACTGACTGATACTGTACAAGGAAATGCCTCAGTTATTGTAGGAAAACAGACAAATCCCAGCAGATACTGTAATGTACTTTCAGTGAGCTGCTGGTTTATTTGCATCTTTCTTGGCATTGATATTACAGTCACACACTTAATGGCAGGTTTTTTTGAAATGTTTCTTAGGGAAGCCTGAAGCATAAATTTTCTTTGAGCACAAAAGATCAATTGTCTGCAATGATCAAAAACTACAGTGCTTGATTCCCTTTGAAGTTTAAGGCCATTCTGCTGAAGGCTCCTGATTTCAGACATTGCTGATTCAGTGACATTTTATAACCCCTGTAGTGAATAATCACGTTCTAATCTATTTTGAATAATACAAAGAATCACAAGGATGGCATTTTACGAACACTGCGCTGTTCATTCTTATATGCAATAGTTGAAAATGATGGGAAAAAAGGCATATATGGACAGTTTTAACTGATTTTCCCCACAGTTTTGTTGCAATTTTAATCATTCCATCCTTATGAACAAGTTTCACCCTTTCATTAAAAAGTAAGTGATGGATTAATGAATATTAATACAACAATATACAGTGTATTCCTAAATGCATTATGTAAAGCATGCCAATGCCAGTGGAGCCGATATAGGCAGACAAGCTCTTTGCACTCTCCCTTACTTATAAATTATACCAGTGTTAATCCTCTTATTACAAATGGCAACTAAATGGCTAAAATATAAAGGTTTGTGTCATATATTTTTGTACCAGTGTGCTAACTAATTCTGTTAAGATACATATTTAATTTACTGCTGTCTTGCCTTTCAGATAGTGTGATGTTTGGAATAGAAATGTCAGTCTTTAGTGTCATCATTAGCGAAACCGTTAGCATCCTTGCCATGAGGAAGCAGACAGTTGATAGACGTGATTTGGTGTGGGATAGTTTTTAATGAAACTCTTCATAATTCAGTTAGTAGATTATCAGAAGTAACTCTGACATCTGGAAAAAAAAAATTGGTACCACAAACCAGCTGCTGCAGACAGCTCTACCTCAGCGAATCACACCAAAACCATCAGCGGCAGAAAGTGTATTCCAGATAACGAAGGTAGATAGGAATTGTGCAAATTTGCAGGAAAGCCCAATCAGTCTTCTTTCAGCATTGGCAGTATAAAAACAAAATCGGGGAGTGCGGCAAAATGCTGCCTACCTACTTTTGTTTATACAGAATGCGCCTTTTTCGGGGCAATGGGGGGCGTGAGCAAGTAACAAAACATGTAGCTCAGCGTGTGACGTAAACAGTGATGTGGGAGGGAAGCCGCAGCTAGTCAGTCCTTCGGCAATTCTCTCGTAAGTCGGCCCGTTCCTCATCGTCCCCGTCATCTGACGGTTAATGGCCTCTTCGTTTGCGAGGGCAAGGAGGGCACGCAATTCCTTGTCTCCCCAGTTGCTCATCTTTACAGTGTCTGTCAGGTTTGCGTTTCCCTCTTGCTACTAGCTGCTCGCTAATTCCTACTATCAGCTGTTTCCTGTTTGTGTCTAAATGCTCGCAGCTTGCCGGCAAAACGGCCCAACATTCGCGGAAAAGCTGGCAGTGTAAAAGGGGCTATTGAGTAATAATTGGGTAATACTCGTCTAATCACAACCACGCTGAGAAAAGCATAAATGTAGCCAGCCAATCAGGATGTTCCCACTCAAATACGTGCAGACCCGCCAGTATATAAGGACAGTGGTGATTTCATAGTACCCACAGGAACTGCTCGCCCACATACAGGTTCCCATGCACATATGCAATCTACTCAGTGAGCGAGCAAGAGATTAACATTAACGTTACCGACACAACACCACCATGGAACTGATGAGCCAACCACGTGCATTTCAAAGTAGTAAAATAATAGAATACAATATAATACACTGAATATAGCCCAGAGACACATACAGTCATTTAGCAGACAACAGATTCCTTCAGCCTGTGTGAAATAAAACTATGCAAAATATATACATTTTGTATTTTGGATGAATGTATCCTTCAAATAATGCCTTGTCTCATGGGAAGCTTCTGATGTGCCCTTTTTCATATTTTGTGTGAGTGTGAGCTGAAGAATGACAATGTCAGCAGTTCAGTTTGTAACACCTCATTATGCTGAGTTTAAACTTGGTGTGTTATCTGTGACTGTGTTGGCAGGCCAGCTCAAGGTCACCAAATGGGGAAATTACACATGCAGCCTTTTCAAAAAAGTAGGATAAGACTCAGGTTTTAGGACCGAAGGTTTGGTAATAATCTATATCAAACTGAGTCTCACTGTTAAACTGCGGCTCCCGTGGTCTTAACATGCTCTCGCTCTTTGGATGCTCATCAGGCCCTCCATGCAGCAATATGTGTGACCTTTACATGATGAACCATGCAGGGCCACAGTTCTGACATGTCGTTTTGTCTTGGGAGTCTTTGGCAAAGAGGCTCAGCTCCCTTCAGTGCAAGAATGCATGACAGAGTTCTGAGGTTCTTTGAAAGGCCACTATCCATTTTCAGAACATTTAACAAGCGGCTATAGGACACACTGTATTTGCTTGGCCCCATGAATCACATCTGTTCACCCACATCATCCCCCTTTATTTGCTCTAATGTGTTCCTAGCTTGACAAAAAAAATTGATGCACCTTTAATGTTGGTGATGTAAAGAAGTGAGCCTAATGCTGCTGCTGCACTTACTGTACACTGGGTGCTGTGGGTAATGCCATGGCCATCTGTTAATGGTGCATGTGCATATTACCTCATCACCGTGCAGAAGAAAACATCCTCTCATGGATGGGAGGCTCGTGCTCATGACAACACAAGATGAAAACGTTAATGGCCTGTTCCCTTGCTGAGCTTTAACGTTAGCTAGCTCAGTGGTGCTAGGTGAGCTAGCATAGATGCACACTTCCTTCTGTGCGGTGATACAGTTGGCAAGTGTAGTTCGGAAGAAAGAAAGTACAGTATATCCTACATGAAACTGAATTTAATAGTACCACACATTAGAGGAAAAATATGTATTTTTGATTTGGGGGTTAACTGTCCCTTTATGACAACCCCTGGATTAGATTCAATGGCTTTTAACATTCAATGGCAATGTTTTTTTTAATTTTTTTTAAATCCTACAAGATCTTTACATGGCAGTTTTTTGTCAAGAGTCTGATGAGAAAATTGATACAACTCTGTCTGTGCACTACATATAAAGCCAGAGCCAAGAGACAGCTTAGTTTAGCAAAAAGACTGGAAACAGGGAAATAGCTGGTCTGTCTAACATGGACAAAATCTGCTGTCCATGCAGGCTTCCCTCTGCACAGTGGTATGGTTGGCAGGAGTAGTTTAGTAGAAAGAAAAGAGTTTCTGCATGAAACTGAGATTGATAAGTACAGGTAAGAGGAAAAATATGTACTTTGAGCCCGGTCTCACTCCGAAGTCATCGAAATCCGTCGCTTGGGCAGTGACTTGTGGTGTCAGTAACCAACGAAAAAGGCGTCCTTTAACGTCCGCACGATATGCGGTCGCAACAGGACAAGGACGAAAGTTAAGGCACTGAAAGTCCAAGTGGGGCAGGCAGGAGGGGTGCTCGATGGGTCCAACAAATCACGACTTTCACCTGCAAGAGCGGTGTTTGTGTCCCGTGAGACTCTAAGGCCAAACCCTGTTCTTTTTTCCTAAACCTAACCATGTGTGTTTGTTGTTGAAGGAAAAACAAGTGAATTTGCGGCGTTGTATGGACGTAGTGAGTTTAATTTGAAAGAGACTTTAAACGTTAAATTTCCGGTGAAAATGGAAGTGTATCTTGAAAGAGGACAATGCATGTAACAGGCAAAGCTTGACACGTTGTCCCAGAACATCAACAACTAATGCAGCCAGGGTACCATGCAAGTCGTATGTGGATGGGGAAACCAAATGTTAATATGTGACGAGGTCGGAGTTAGAATATGTTGGTATTTTTGATTCGGGGTTAACTGACTCTGTGCAAAACCCTGGATTGGGTGCAGTCTAGCTTAATTTAGCACAAAGACAGAGGAAAAACTAGCCTGTCCAACACAGATGCCCACCAGAACCTCTCACTGTCTCACAAGTCACTGATTAATACATTATATCTTGCCTGTTTAAAAGTTTAAGTGTAAAATGTTTTTTTCCCCCTTTATTGTTTTCTCTTCTTATTTTTCCCTTTTATTTTCCTGCCAGCATTATGACCATATATGCTAATTTGTTCAACTACTGACTTTTAATTCTTGAATGCTGGAGCCACAGTAGTTCAAGAATGCACCAATAGAGGAATGCATTTAAAACAATCCATGCTTTCATCTGCTTTACTATGATATGATAATGTAACTTAGCCAGACTACTATTTAAAACTTAGACAAAAACAGGAACCTTCAAGCTTAAAGTATTCTCTTAAGGTTTATTTTCATACCAAACGAATGTGAACTGAGACCACTTGCTGTCTGAAAAGTAGGAAAAACAAACCTTACATACCATAAAATCTTTGGAGAGTATTTGACAGCAATAATGATAATAATGTGATTTGTACTTTAATGACCTAACACAGGCAGAAAAAAAAAAACCTCCCGTGCAGTCCTTGAATCTTGAAGTGCCATCAGAACATTCTTCTGTTCCGATTCTTGCAGCACACGAGTCATTTATTTTGAGTGAGAGAAAAACACATTCGGAAACCTTCAGCTTCAGCTCCTCGAAGAAGTGCGGAAGCGTCGGCGTGTCTGAAAGAAAAAGACATTCACTTCAAAGTCGAGCGATGATCTCGGTCTGTGTCAAAGCACCAGCACGACTTCGAGAAACAGAGAAAAAAATAAATAAATAAAAAAAATCAGCAGCAAACAGAATTGCACATACTTGTTCTTGACACTTTTGTGGTAAGTCATCACTCGACACTTACAGCTAACAGAGAGTGGAAATTTATTCAAAATCCACACAAAAGTGCGATGGTAACATAATAAAAAATCTCTTTCTCAGTCTCAGGAAAATCCAGTGCAAAGCTGCAGCTCTATACTGTAGGATGCTTCCTGTCCCTTTCTCTACAATATTTATTTACAGAGGAGTTCAGAGAGGTCTGTAATTGCTCGCCTATTCACTCAAACCGAACTTGTCCTTAATGAATAATCACAGACTGAACTTTGATCTCAAAGTCATTTCATCACCTCCTCTGAAGATAAAAATATAGCAGTGTCTTATCTTACAGCCCTTCATATATAACAGACTTCCTATGGTTTTCTTGCCGTCTGTGCAAAAAGCAAGGTCGTTAAACTGAATTGGTTCAGACTCAATATTGTTGATAGACCAGCTTTAATAATTCAGTAGTCAAACAACTTTGATGCTGTAAGACACAAAGGCTGACAATTCCAGTGGAGCTCACTGTAAGTCCCAGTTATGTCAGCAAACATTAATAATCCTCTTACAGTTTGCACCCGTGTAGTGCAACTTGTCATGCATTTCAGATTGATTCTTTTGTTGCCTTCATATAGCTTTTGAGCGTCTCTGCCAACCACAAGCCATTAAGCTGCGCCCATTTTCCAGGCCGACAGAACAGACGAGCCTTGTTACGTCTTTTACCTTTTTCTCTCAGATATTGAGGGTGCGTGTGAAGTCATTCAAATGTAAATGACTGTACTTCCACAAGAAGAGAACTGTTAAAATCTGAGGTAAATGTTCAAGTGAGTGATTTTCTCAAATTTACCAAGGAGATGAGGCTGGCAGAGGGATGTTTTAAAGGTGCATTAACACACCATTTTCAGCTATTGTCTCTCCGAGCACATTATTTTGAAGGATGCCAAAATGAGGCGTGCTCGGATGACAGATCACCCATCTTTTCTGGGGGGTGCATAATTTCCTGACAACAAAGACATTTGATATTGTCAAAGGTAAAATGTCTCCTATATAATCGATGATTGTGTTGCGAGCAGAAATGTAACACAGTTTAAAATTCCGGCTGGGGAGCAGACATTCAAGACTTCATTCAAAAATATTGAGACTAAACACCTTAATCTTATTCCCTCTTCAGGAGTCGTGCAGTGGATTCATGTTGACTGTTTAAAATGTCATTCAGTGTTGCTTTGCTCTCTTGTTAAACTTGGTGCAAAACTACAAACTTCCTGATGATCTTAAATGAGTCTTAACTCCCCAACTTTGGCCACTTTTAAATCTAAATTAAAAACTCCACATGTGCCTCAGATTGATTCATTTTTTCTACTGCACTTTTCTTTGTTAAATTTGGGGTTACTTTTTCACTTTGCTCAAACTGTGTGATAATAATTATTTCTTTATGCACTATTCATTTGTCTGCTTTTAACTTGTATTTAACAAGTGACCAATCATAAGTGTGTCTGTGGAAAGTTTGCATTTATGTTTCAAAAATGTATTTTATGGGTTGTTTGAGTGCATTGCCTCTCAAAGGAATACTTCACCCTTAACTGACCCTTTGCTATGTCCCACCCTTCAAACACAGAATGGCCAATTATAGCGTAGTATTGGCCAGCTCCAACAAAGGTCTAGCAACTGAGGCAGTTGTTGTCTATACGCTTCTTCACTGTTACAAAACTGAAATTAAACCATGAAAAGTGTAAGGTTAGCTAGCTAGCTACTGAAGATATAGCCTACTGAATGTATACTGAATGCAGACCTACCGTGCTTTACAGGAGCAGAGGAGGGAAACAGGGAAACTGATTTTCAACCAGCTGTGTGTCATCTCAGTGTGTGCAAATAAACACTGTTTGGCTTCCCCCAGAGCTCTGTGCCCATCCACCAGTGGATGTCTAGGCGTGGCCAGAACAGGGGGAAGCTTAACACTGTTCCACACACAATGAGATGACACATAGCTGGTTGAAAATCCACAAAGTTTCCCTTAATTTTCATTGTCTTCTGTTTCGATCACAAGTGATGTGATGGTTTCACTTTTACACTCTGATTTGTACATTTGGCTTTAGCTTCTTTTTTAACCTGTTTTTGCTGCTGAATGAGTTTGACATCCCAGACACATTCTTCAAACACAGACTGTAGACCCCTCTGTCTGCTTTTCTCTGAAATTGCTTTTTATTCTTCCAAACAATTTCATAATACTTCTTCAGGGAGTGCAGTTAGTTACAATGTGGTCTCCAAGCTAACTCCTACACCTTGACGGACCATTACAAACGGGTGGGGCTTAGCAAAGGGTATATTGGTAATAATAATAATAACTGGTAATATTGGTCTGTTCATAAGGAAGAATATATGGTAAGGACATTTTCCAAAATGGCAGACTATTCCTGAAGGAGCAAAGTTTGCAGAAGATGTTCACTTTCAGAATAAGAATATAGATTATGTCTTTGTTTTTTTTTATTATTCTTGACCATATATGCATATAGACTCGAACAGTAAAACTCTGCATCGAAGTGTAATCAGAGCAGAGACCTGGCTGAAGCGAGCAGCAAATATCTTAAAATATTTAATATGTGGTTTGGGGGTTGAGGGCCGTTGTAAGGGGAGACGGTAGGAGACAAGAGCAGGAGTTAGACTGATGCTGACTGAATGAGCCCATTTTCTCTGAAAGCGTGAGAGTAATGACACAATGGAAATGCTTTGATAAGTCACATTACACTAAACCAGAGCCAGTGTGATTGCAAAGAGCTTCTATGATAATTTCCCTCTGAGAATCTATCCCAGGCAGGCAGAGGCAATCTCAGTGGCTTTGCATTTTGCTCTGATTATTGTCTCCTGTTCTCCAAAGTAAGGCCATTAGTTCCACAATTACAGAGAGTTATATTCAAGAATGATTCACCATTTTTTTCCCCCAGAATGCCTACACATTAAGGGTCAATGAGGCATTATATCAACAGAGCACGTCCTCCATCCATGTTTACGGCACTGATGGCATTTTATTCACACCCTGAAAACAATCGTGACAGCTTTATGGCTCCATTTCATTAGAGATGCCTTCATAAATCTCAACCTCATGTTAATAATTACATCTGAATAAGCAACACAAATGTGGGGTATCGATCAAAAAGCCAAACACAGGCATTAGTCTTGTAATACATAGCTGTAGCACATAGACTATGACGGTCTAAACACTGTAAGCCTCTGCAAACCGTTAATCTTATCATGTCCACAGTGGTTTATGCACTGAGGTGGTCAAGAACAGACGGAAATGATAATCCGGCCTGTCAAGCAGAAAACAGAAAATAGCTGCCTTTCTATGCTGAACGTGTGCCTGACAGCTCAGTAACGCTTGCATTCAGATTACCTGCTTACCTTTCCTTTTCTTCACCCATCAGTAGTTAAGTGAACTCTACGTGTTGTTCAGAATAAGGAACTATTCTTTTTCACCACCTGCTGGGATTTTAAAAGTTTCAGGATCTGTGTGCTTGAGCTCCTTTTAGCTGAGGCCGGCGGGCTATGGGATTTGGTAAGAATGACAGAAATGGTAAAAGTTTGGGTACGTGGCGGTCATTTGGCACGGCTCCTTATTGTGTTCTGCTCTCCTGAACACGCCGTCGGACACATTCCCTCGAATGAATAAGGACTTAATTATCTCAGTTACAGACTCAGACTGACTGCATTTATCAGGCTTCCTGGAGAGGATGTCTGTTATCGCTGCGGACCCCTTCTTTTCCTCTGGGGGTCCCTTGGGCGCAGTCCTGTACACTGAATTGACATCCTCTGTGATCCCACATTTAAATGGAAGGCAGCGGGCAGAGCACAGTCCTCTGCCAACACTGAGCAGCTATGTGACTTGAAAAGCTACAACCTCCACAACAGTTTGTTTATCATTTGTCATTTGTTTATCATTTTCCAACAACACAGCATTAAAATATAATGCTGTTAAAATGCATTAAAATATAATGATGTTTATCAGATGTCTTGGAAGTTCCATTTATTACAGCACTGGGAAGCTGTTTTGGTAATAAAACATCATATTGGCAAAAATTACAGATGACTAACAAAAGTTAATTCACTGTGGGATTGAATTTGATACTGAGCTGTCTGACAATTTAAGAAACACGTTTTTTGTTAACTTGCAGGGACTAGGATATTAAAATTGATGCCACTCTCGTGTCTGTTCAATAAATATGAAGCTAAAACTAGTAGCTGGCTTAGTTAGCTCAGCATGGAGAGTTGAGATGGGGAAAACTTTACCCTGACTCTGTCCAATGTTAACAAAATGTACCAGCACCTCTGAAGCTCATTAATTAACACTTTGTATCACATTTGTTCAATCCAATGTCAAACCAAAGTAGTTCAACAACATTTTTTGTAAAAACAACAAGCTGCCTTTTTACAGGGGGTTATTTATCGGACTGTTTCTTGACTGGAGCCAGTAACTTCCTGGAGTCTCCACGTGTTCCCTCAGAACTGGTCCCAATCAAGAAGTAGTTTGAAGGCAACACGTTCATATCCCGACTCATCAAATATCACTGCTTGGTCGGTGGACTTTCATTCCACGTACGACATGCTACGTATCCTCCTGCATCTTTTGGTGATGTTTTGGAACGCCAGATTGGGTCTTTTCAGAATCCACTTTAATTTTCATAGGAAATGTACAGTATCTGCTTGTTAGATGCATACAGACTTTTTCAAAATAAATGTCAGTAAAACCCCTTGTATTTCAATTTATTTCGTTGTGCAACAAAAGCATGTCTTTAGGTTTAGAAAAAAATATCATGGTTTGGCCCAACATTCATGCAGGAAGCGAACAGCGGCCTCCTGGGTGAAAGTCCTGGGTATGTTGGACCCATCCACCTCCACTCCTACCCTATAGAGATTTTTCAGCTCCTTATATTAAGTTGTTACCAGCAGCGTTTCAAAGTGATGCCATCTGGTGGCGTTATAAACTGATGCACCTTTTGCAGCAGTATCACACACCGTTGGAAGGCATTATAAACTGATGCCGGTTGGCATATCATATCGCTGCAAAAGTTGCCTTTTTGCGTCAGTGTCTAAAGCCGAAATCACTGCCAAAGTGGCAGTATATGAGTTGGGAATGAGAACAGGCTGGACAAGGACATGATAGGGATGATATGAGTGGTTTTTAAGTTTTTTCAGGTCAACTTTTCCTTTAATAAGATACCAGCTGAAAAAATGACAAAGAGGCATTTTAAAACATCTGCACATCCCAAATTTCTAGCTTCATTTCCTGTCATTGGTAGCAGTATCAAAATAACAATAACACTGTTCTAAAGGAGTGAGACATTCAGAGCATACTTAGGATTTAGAGTCTGGGCTGGGATTGCACACAGCTCTCAACATGAAGGTGGCTGAGCTAACAGTATAAACAGTGCTAACAACAACAACAGTGCTGATAGAGCTAATGGTGTAAACATGAGGCAGAACTGGAGGGTGGGCATTACACTTGAAATTGCGTCAACGCCGGCTTGCTACCGTACATCAGGACAGTGTTGTCAGCAGCACCAGTAGTTTAGCATGGTGCAGTGCAGCACTGATTAGCTAGGCGGTGGGACACACAGGGACTCACACACAGTAATTGTGCCGCTGGAACAAATTAGACCTACATTTAAGGAGCTTTATATGACATTCAAAGCATATCTGATTCAGGCTGTCTGCACACGCCGCTCAGCATAGAAAAGGGTGGACCAGAGGGCTAGCAGCTAATGGTGCTAACTGCAGAAACAGAGCTACCAATGACAACAGTGCTGACAAAGCTAACTATATCACCTTTGTGGGGACCCAAAGGGTCATGCTCGGTTTATCAGCAGTAACCATCATATGAGCGCTGCACAGAGTTGCGGCAATTACCTAGCTCATGGGATACAAACACAGAGACTTAGAGACACTACCATGCACGCACCACTGGACCATCTACCACAACAACAAACAGAAGCTCGGATTACAACACACACTCAGGGAGAGTGAAGTCATTCTCTACAGTAGACGTCATTACTTTACCATATCTTTATATGGCAAGTAGTTGTTTGCCCCTATATTAATGCACTTAATGTCGTATAGAGCTCCTTTAAATGATTTGTATCTTGAATACTAAGCATTAGTACCTTTTTTCATTATACAGACCCTTTATTCCCTCCAGAGTTATTTTATATTTTGCATGAGAACAATGTAATGCAAATCCCTACCTCTCTTGCATGTGAAACAATATGTTCGTTACTCCTGAGGGTGGCTACCGACCGCTGCGGTATCACAGGATCCGGAATGCATCTTCCACCACTACTGCTTAATTAGTTGACTGTGTGCCTGGAGACCCGTTCTGCACTTGACCTTTCTGAAAGTAAGGCAAGCAGCACATGTTCAACAGACCAGAGGAAATGAGGTGAGGGCGAAAGGTTCTCACATTGGTTGTTAGTACATATGGTAGGTGGGAATGTGTGGATGTGTCATTCCTTTCTTTCCCCAAGAATGCATGGCTTCTTGAATGGTATTTTTTTTATTAGTGTGACACTGAGCCAGTCAGTTGTATCACACGAAGCATGAAGCAGCACTGCAGAGACATCGACACATCCTGAGAAAATTCCAGCGTGCACCTGCAGAGGAAATAAATCAATTTTTTTTTGGGGTACATATTTTAATTTAGAGGAACAGCTTGAAGTATGATACGCAGTGATAGAACATGTGCCTGAAAAACCTTGGGGAATGATGACATATTCAAAAGGTGCATTGATGCAGGTAGAGGTTAGCTTAATGAGATTTCCTCTGGAGGGGTTTCTGGCTGCCAAGTTTCAAATCATCTAAAGGGAAGTCTGCTCTTCTCGTTGTCCACTGGAGAAAAGGAGAATCCTCATTATCCTCCATTGCATTGGCTCATTACAGAGGCCAAGGAGATGTCTCGATATAAATACTTCAACACTGTCCCCCAAATAGAAGAAGTCCTCGAGGAGAAAGTACACATTCCAGTAAGAAGATATCTGCTTGAATTGCATTTGGAAAATTCAAGAAATATCAGTAAACAAATAGCTGCAAACTTGGTACGTATCGTACAAGAAGCCAATAAATATAGCATATTCTCTGCTTTTTGCTTGTGTTTGAGAATTTGTTATGGTATTGATGCAATTTTTGGAGCAGCCTATCGTTACTTTGTTTTCTGGGACACAGCACTTTCGCAGCTGTTTTTCTTTAGATGCCGTCCCCGCAATATAGAGATTACAGACACGAGCTTGTAAAGTGTGTGAAGTTTCAGGGTTGGAGCCTCAGTAGAATTTCAATAGGTTTTTCAAGGCAGGAGTTATAAAAGACCTCTACAGCTTTGGAGTCTGTAAAAGGCAACTGCAAAAAACACATATTTGAATGCTGCCTCGTTATTTCTTTTCATTTAATAAGAGCCAAAATAAATGGTCTCCGTGGTAATTGATTTTATTGTGTACTGTTAGACATTTCCGATGAGTGGCAGAGGTGTATTTTACCTCAGAGTCTTTCAAAGTTCATGGCATTTACAGCAGCTTCTCTGGTATTTACTTTGAAGGTTAGAATGGTCAGACAACTTTTAGTTACCAGGAGAACACTTTTGTTCTTTCATAATGAGGAGTTAATACATTATACACATCAGTGAGCAAGGTGTTTTCATTGCCACAACTGCAGGTGTTACATTGCAGGTGTACATTGCCTTCGATGTTGCAAGAAAGCATAAAAATTAAATGAGCAAAAGCATTCGAGGAAAAGATGTGCAGAAGCTGTGACAGCTGCCATTTTCCTCTCCCCAACATGTCTTGCATCCACGAATACTCCCTCCCGAAAAAGTTTACCTAACATTCTTCAACAGAAGTCACATGGAAAGTAGCCATATGCAGGACTGATAGCACATCAAAGTATTCATTGGGTATCATACGGTGGCAGCCGCGTGGGAGTTTCTTCCTCAGTGCCATGTCATCAAGCCCAAAGCATTCTTGGGGAAAAGTTATAATTAACTGAGCTGAGATAAAGTTGAGCTTATTGCTAAACTGGCGTGTCTGCTGATGGCTCACTAAGTAGCAGGCAGCTGCAGACGACATTGGCAGGTTAATCAAAAATTAATGGAGAATATCACAAATGACAGTTTAAATACTGCTGTTGGCCAACGGACATGTACTGGAAGAGCACAGTTGGAATGCAAGTGAATATCTAATTTCCTTTATATGGAAGGTCACATTGTCACTTTGGCACATTAGTCTAAGTGTGACTAGATAGGGCTGCTCAATTCACAGCCCTGCAGCAGCGGATTAAACAATGAAAGTGAAACATCTATGGGAGAAGTCACAGAAATTTTTCATACCCCAAATACTGTTTCAGCATTACCATAGGAGCTTAACTTGGCTGTTTCAGCCAGGGTGCTTTGCTCAGATCAGGGGTCGACAACCTTGGGCATGTGGGCCACCACTGGCATGCCATAGCTTAACTAATGGCACACTAGCAAAATGTATGCAAGAGTCTTTTTTGAAATGTTTAAGTGCAGGGTTTCCCACACATTGATTCATTTGTGGCAGCCCATCACGATAACGTCATCTGCCGCCATGTATTTTCTGTTTTTTTGAGCGGGACCGTTCATTAGGAGCGCTCCTAGGTGTGGTGAAAGTGAAACTTAACTGTTGTGCTGGATCTAAAAGTTTGCACTCACTTCCTGCAGCAGCTGCTCCTCTCATCTTTTAATAAGATCTGATCAGCTCTGACCAGTTGTCCACACTGTGACACAAAAAATCAGAACTCATGAGGAGTTTTGTGCTGCATTCAGGGACCATAAAAATCTGAATTAGAGAGGGGACAAAGAATGATACAATGAGATGGACACACACACACACACACACACAGAAAGTTTGCAACTTTGACATGGCAGTTGATGAGAGTGTGGATGTGAATGACGCACCACGTTTGGCAGTCATAGCAACATACTGTGATTTGACTGTAAGGGTTTTTATGGAGCATTTTCAGGAGTGAGGGATTGACATTGTATTGATACTGCACCCTAATTAATAAGAACATTTAGTTCAGTGCTGCTCAAATATCAGCTAAGATTATGCTACTGTGCTGCCTATTTTTCTCCTGAAATGTTCTTTCGAAACATTGTAAACAGGAAGTGGGAGTCATGCTGTTTATGGTGGCTGACTGCTGCGTTTCCTCCTTCAAGCAAAACTCAAAAATCATGAGTCAGTTCCATCAAAACAGTTAAAGGGACTGATATAAGGAGAATGCCTGCGTCTCAGACCAATTAGACTTGGTAATTGAATGTTAAACCGAGAAACAACATGGCAGTGCTTGCACTTTCAACAGTGTTGGAAGGTCATTTTGTAGTCAGTTCACAGTGAAAGTTAAATCTAAAGCTGTATTCTTACGGGACCCAAGTATTACCTGGAGACTTTATTTGAAATAATTGCAGAGGTCGTCTGTGTTCTTAATCCTGTGCTAATCTGACATCTGTAGCCTGTACTATAAAAACTCCACTGTGCATTTTTGTCGACACATTCCACAGACACAGATACATCAGGCATAAATTTACATGTCATTAATTTGGGGTATTACTTTTTGCACAGATTCTTTGGTTTTCGGCACTTTACTTCCTCTTCCGTGTTGAGAATTTTGGAGGCCTCGATAGAAAATTATTAATGACAACTCTGATTGGCTTCAGGGTGCAAATTCAGGAGGTTAATCTAGCTGCTTAGCATGGAGGCCCATTCAGAAAGAGCACAATCAAATCCATCAAAAGAGGAATGGTGAAAGTTAATGAGATCAGTGACACGCATGACAGCACGTTTTATCTTTCATGAGGCTCAATATAAACTTCTTTGTACTAGTATGTTATATGCTCTTTGAAATTTGGTCAGGAGATTAGAGTGAAGGTCAACTTTATTATGACTCATCAGATAATGACTGAACCGCCTGTATGTCACAGAGACTGATGGATTTGATTGATGTGTTTGTTATGAAAACCCCAAAAATACGATACTGCAAATGTAGAATACATATGCTTGGATAGTATAACTGGACAATGTAAGAAGAACACAGTACTTTTACTGATGTGTAGGCAAGAATAAGAGAAAATCTCAAATAAATACTTAAGACTTTTGCCTTTTATTTCGATGATCACAACAAAAATACTGACACAGAAAGAGCTGAAGTTCAAAGAACGATAAACCTTAATCAGTATTATAGCATCTGTTTTAATATAGCTGTTATTTTTTCTTTTCAGTTACAGTACATTTATTCAGTAAATTTGTCACCGTTGCATATGAGCTTCTGTGAACAAGAAGATAAATTTCATTGCAGAGTAATCGTCAGGCTGATTTTATTATTCATTTGACATTTCGCTGCAACTTTATGTTGAGAGCTCATTTTAACAGTGAAGCCGGTGGTTCATTTTGAGCGGAATGAATATTTATGTCAGTAACGTCAGTAAGGGAGCTGTATACAACATTCAGAGCAATAATATAGCAGCGAACAACTATTTGCAGTGTAAAGAGAGAGTGGAGTTATGGCGTCCTGAGCAGAGAACGGAAGTCATGCTCCGTCTATGTGTTTGTATCCCATTGGCTAGCTAATTGCTGCCACTCTGTACTGTGCTCATACAACAGTTACTGCTGATAAACCTATCATGACCCATGGTATCATTGCGGAAGTGTAGCATCGACCCTCTGGTTCCTTCCAAGGTTAACGATAGCCCCTTTTCCACCAATGTTCCCAGGAACTTTTATTACCAGGAATTTATTTACCTGGGTAAAAGAATTCCTGGTAATCTGTGTGGTTTGCATTTCCACTGCACCTCAAAGTTCCTGAAAATGTATTCAAATTAGCGTGATGACGCAGATGATTCTGCCCTGTATTTGGCTCCGCCAGCAGTGAAGTTTAAAAGTATTTTAAGATAAGTGTCATACTAAGTTAGTCTACATACAGACAGCTGTCATTTCAGCTTATTAACAATTTACAATTAGCCGAACTAGCGTGCTGTCCTTGCTGAACACATGTATTGATAAAGTATTGGCTTCTTACTCGCTAAGGCTCAATGTCACTTACAGTAATGAGTGTAGCTGCCGTCAACTCGAGTGATTTTTGAGTCTTCACTTCATTTCCACCACGGCCGCTTGGCTGTTTACCGTGTCGTGTCGGTGTGTGTATGTGGAGGAGTTCAGCGCCGGCACAAAAGAACCGATCCGTTAGAGCATATCAATACTACGGTCTTTGATAATTTAGCCCCAGTGCTAATTTAGTACCGGGTTTCGGTACCCATCCTTAATCAAAACAGAAACAAAGTGAAGCTTGTAGAAATGAAATAAAGTTTGCAGCGGCTGCCCGTGCCAGGAAGTGCGGAACGCTGCGTGTGTGTTCCATCGATCAGCGTTCTTCAGCACACAGCCCCGCCCCTCAAGAATTCCGGGTAATCTGAAAAGTCCTACCCCCCTACTAGGTACTTTTTCCAGGGTAAGTTTGGGGTTGAGGGAAAGTTTTTTTACCCGGGTAATTTCAGTGGAAACGCACAACGGTTTTTCAAAATCCCGAGTAAGTTCCTGCGGTAGAAAAGGGGCTAATGTTAGCTTTGTCAGCACTGTTGACGTTGGTAGCTTTGTTTCTGGAGTTAGCACTGTTAGTTGCTCACCATTTGTTCAGCCTTTTCTATGTAGAGAGGCGTGTGCAGACAGCCTGAATCAGACTCTGAATTATAGCTTTGAATGTTATGTACAGCTCCTTAAATGTAGGTCTGGTTTGGCTAAATGACAGAACAGCATTGTAATGATGCTGGGTAATGACTTGGTTAATGTATAAATGCTTGTTGGCTGTTGGTGAATTCATATGTCATGTTTATGGTAAAGAAACTTAGTTTTGTATATATATCTTTAAAGAAATGGCACTTATCAGAATGACCCAACCTAAAACCGAACATGATGTGAAACCATTGATATGATTATATTTTAATGAGTAGTATATTCTCCTGTTTTATTTTGTCGGTGTATACATAGCTCAATAAACCTTTGTTGAAGATACCCTCATTTATACTTCTCTCCAGAGGTAGCCATTTTAAAAAACAGCACTGTTTCTGTATGGCACTCTCAATCCCACTTGAAGTCTTGCCCCACAGTTTCAAAGAATTTGATATTAAATGGCCTATAAAACTCCTGCAGCTGCTCTATGACCTCCTGTTCGATCTGTACGTGAGTCCTGCCCTTGGATTTGCCCAGGCAGCGTGGCTGGCTGCTGCTCTCTGGCTTCTTCAGACAGGGGAAGCCTTTGGTTCGATTAAAGTAGAAGTGCTTGTCCGTGATTATTCGTTTCAGTCCTAGAAAGTCCTGAACACGGCCCATTTCCCCTGCCGGATCTGTGATCAGCCGCTCCCCGCTCACAAAGTGCATCTGCGACAGGCGAAAGTACTGCAGCCAGTTCTCCAGGTGCAGAATGTACATCCCGATACGTATGGCGTTCCAGGAAGTGTCCACGATACCCTGGCTTCTGTTCTTAAAGGCCAGCTCTTCAAACGTAGGGATGTCTGGCTTCTTTGAAAGAGTCTGTGTGTAGTCAGAGATGGCTCTTGTGACTGGGTTACGCACCACAACGATCAGTTTGGTCTCATGGGACATGCTGGAGATGCGTCTGGGTGCCTCTCTGGTGACAAAGTAGCTGGGTGTCTTCTCTAATGTGATCTGGCTGTCTAGTGTGCGTGGCATTAGTCCCCTTGGGAAAAAAAGGAAGAGAAGAAAACACACATGGATGAGTCAGCAAGAGGTGTTATTTTCCTGTCCAGGAGCTTTTCCACATGTCTTTTCTGTTGGATGGATGAGAGTGGTTATAAAAATGTAGCAGTCAGAGAGAAGCAACAAAAATCTTGCATCGCAAACAGCAAGTTAAAAACAACCTATTAACATGTCTTGTGACAACCCAGTCACCAGAATAAAATTTGGTGTTGTACATTCCTGCAAATTACGAATATCTTACATCTGTGTGTTTCATATGTAAATTTGTGAGTTTCATATATTGCTGATATGTTAAAACTTTGCACTTCAGTTTACAGTTTGTGTCATGACAAAACTGTGATCAACGTGTAATTAAGTTTAAGCACAAAAACCACTCGGGCTGCTTGGCAGCTGTCTCACCTACCAACCCGTCCTCCTCCTTATGCAAAACACAGCTGCACATGTACTACACATTGTGGCATTTCAGGTCTTGACAACAACACAACAGCAAAGACAGGACAATATGATATATATATTTAATATATATTACTTAAGTAAAAGTATAATTACTTTACTTTCTCTACATTATAAACAGGGACATTTCTACGTAAAAGTCCTGCATTCAAAATTTTACTCACGTAAAGATACAAAAGTACTTTAGGTAATAGTAAATGTGCTCATAATGTTGCAGATTAACTAATGTCATTGTTATGTTAAATTGTTGTTACTGATAATATAAGCAGTGTTTTAATGATGAGTACAGCATACCATACCATGACTTAGTCATACCAAAAATTTGAAAAAACCCCCAACAACATTCGGCCACAGGGGGAGCCACAGCGATCGGTCGCATTTTAGCCATTTTTAAGCATTTTTCTGTTGTTATAGCGCCACCCAGTTGCCAATTAGAGTTAAATTTCTCCAGTCACCTTGAGGCGTCCTGTTCTACATATCTACCAAGTTTAGTAAAAATTGATATGGCGGTTAGGCCTAGATAAGAAATTAGCTCTCTAGCGCCCCCATTTTGTTTGATGGGGTCAATAATGGAGGGGTCCCCTCAGATTATGTGTGGTCATATGCCTACAAAGTTGCGTGGTGATGGGTGAAACCCTTGAGATGTTATACACCTTTATGTGATGAGCCACGCCCTCCGCAATATTCATTGCCTTATAGAAGCTCAGTTTTAGTAAGTTTTCCAACTTTTGCCAAGAGGGAACTTTAGATATTGGTCCCTAGATTATGTTCACCCAGTTTCATGCAGATCGCTCAAACTTCCTAGGAAGAGATCCATTTGAAGTGTTTTTCAAAAAATTCAAAATGGCGGAAAATCTATATAAGCGGAAGTTATGGGTTCTTGAGGCAAATGTGTTCCTCATGAGGAGAGGCATCTCTGTGCAAAGTCTCATGTCTCTACGACATACGGGGCATGAGATCAGTGTTGCCAGATCTCGCGAGACAAATAAGCAACCAGACCTGTGAAAACAAGCCCAAAACAAGCGTAAGCAACCAGACCTGTGAAAACAAGCCCAAAACAAGCGACTTTTTCTGCGGAGCCCCCCTAGGACAGATTGGTAAACTGTGCGCAGTTTTGCAAAACTGTACCCACGGTACACAGTTTATTTATTTTTCTCCCCCCTGAGCTTCAGGACAATGACCACAAGAGAGAGTTAAACCACTGTTTAACATTATTTAACATTAGAAAACAGATGGGATATCAAATATAGACTGATGTACCATGTACATTAGGCCTAGGCTATATACACAGTAAACCTCTGATAATTAAAATTTGCACACACAAATAAATATCATCCTGAATTCACAAAGTCTTTATTTATTATTGCTTTTTATGCACTCATCTTCTGACGTTTTCCTAACCAGAAAAAAACCAGATTGCCCTGCTCTGCCTCTGATTGGCTAGTACTCGTTGCCATCAGGGTCAGAGCCAATTCGAAGCAGGATGCGGGTGGGAAAAAACTTTGCTGTCTCCTGTATGTACGGAGAAAGGGGAGGGACAGAGGGAACAGGCAAGACAAACTATCCTACGTTTAAATAACATATCGAAAATATCTGCTTGACAACTTATTATGGAGCTGGGAACAAGCCCAAATAAGCAACTACATTTAGAAACAAGCCCCAAAAAAACGCGACCCGCGACTACCAATATTTGTAAGCGACTTTACAGAAAAACAAGCCCAAAGTCGCTTATAATAAGCGGACTTGGCAACACTGCATGAGATATGCCCATTCAAAGTTTGCAATTTCAATTGGTTACTATAGCGCCCCCCTTTGACCAATTGATGTAATATTGCTTCATTTGCATCCTCCCATGACCCTCTACCACTGTGCCAAAGAATACCAGTGTCATTCAACCAGGTAACTTTTTCTATTTGCTGATCAGACAGAGCAGAGGACTGTGGTGAGAGAAGGGGAGAAGGCATGTGCGTAATGGTGAAAAAGGACAGTGGGAATGTGAGGTGCCGTCCAGTTACTGCTCGCCCTGCACCGTAAGGGGAATAAATCCTCTGGATTGCTGCTATTCGCCGTTCAGAGGCAGCTTCAGAGTGAGATCACTGCCCGTGTTGGGGAGGAGAGACCATCCAACATCTTGTTGAGGTCAAGATATGCAAACAAACTGCAATGCATCCCCTCAGTGACACGAGAGGAGCCAGTCGGAGTCTTCCGAACGTTCTGGGACCCAGCCGTTGATGTCATTGATGACATCAATGAATTCCACAGAGTCCGCAGTGGATTTAATTTGTATAACAGAAGTGACTGTACTAACAACAGTTAAATTATTCCACAACCAGTGAACATGGATTACCAGAACCATGTGGGAACATGGACACTTATAAAGCCAACTATGTAAGGAAGGAGGAGCTGACAGGATCTGGAGTTGTACCTTGTATGACCTTCCTGATTTTACTGTCTTTTATTTCCTCAGTTTTTGTACACTTTTATCAGTTCTTTTAAGAGACAACCCAAAAACAAAACAAAACAAACAACAACAAAAAATCTGGCTATGTAATGACCACAGTCAAATATATAGAAATATTGGTAATACAGACAGTAGTAACTACAGTTTAACGATATTTTAATGACATTAGATGTAAAACTGTAGGGTCAACTTCCAGCAAATGCAAAGTATCAGTTAACTGTAGACAAAACCTGAACAAACACCGTGTATTTGTTAGATATTCACTGATGACACGACAGCTTGTACAATCAAAACATGCATCATAATTATCATCATCATGCTGCCAAGATAATGGCCTTGCAAACTACAGGCAAATGTTTCTATTTGTCATATTTGTCATGCGAGTTTTCCTTCCCGGCGTAATATGTCATTCTGCTTTGGCACATTGGTTCAATAAAACTTGATTAATGAGCATCTGATGTTGGCTGTTGAGACACCGAATGCCTCGGCCACAATTCATCCTCACTTTGTTCCCTGTGTCCTGTAAGTAAAGAAAAAGGACTGTGCTGTGGAGTCAGCACAATAGCTTTACAGTTTGGTGAGAATAATTACAAAATAGTACCATTATACTGTTTTGTTTAACTTTTATTATTACAGATACAGTACCTAAACTTCTCTATTTCACAGCATGTGCATCAGTCTCTTGATTTCAGGTATGTTACCACACAGTGCTGATGATTAAATACCACACTTTCTTTATTATTACTGGGGAAGGCTTCGATTAAAGCCTAACCTTTCTCAAAGCTTTCTCTCGCAAGGAAGGGGTAGCCATAGGTTACCTTTAAAGTCTTGGAAATATTGATCCATTTAGTTTTATTTATGAATCCTGAGTTGTTGGCTTGGGTGCCTCAGGGCCAGTAGGCAACTATTAATCTTTTATGAGAACAGCACCTTTTCAAGCAAACAGCTTTGCTACTCACTGGAAAAAAAAAAACTCGCAGCCATTTTCCAGGAGGTACAGAATCTTTGGCTGTGTGCTGAGGAAACTGTCTTCGTTATCTGGCTTGTCAATTCCATACATTCTCACCATCCTCGGAGATGAAGATTGTATAGATGAGAGGACCCCGAACACGCTGGCTCAACTTGTTATATCGCAAAACTGGGCTGACAATGTGAACACATACAGTGAAAGGTTGCAGATGGCTCTGCTTAAAATAGTATAGCTACTCACTGCTGACTACACAACCGTATACAGCACTACTCTGTTGACAACATGTTTACACACAAGCATGAGGATACTGGGAATATGGTGCTGATGAAAAACCTATGATGCTAAACCAAGAGGATTTCACACTGACATTTTCCACTCACACTGGCTGTTTTTGTTTGGATGCAGAATACAAAACTCCAAGTGAGCCTGTCCGTCAGAGAAAGCTGCATTATATACTAACTTATCTTGAGTTATTGATTTTTACAGCTGTGAGTCTCAGCACCAGATCTTCTTCATGTTACACAGACATCATACAGAACTGAGGGGAATTAAAGAGACGAGATGGAAATAAGGGTGTTAAAAAACTGAATAGACTGAAATATCTCGAGTTTGGAGAGTCAGTGGCACCGCTGAAATCAATTATCATGAATGTGTTAAGAATGGTTAGTCAACATTTAGGTGTTATTTTTCCTATGAGAGGTACTCAAAGTTCTGACTTGAAAGTAAATGTAACATTTTGAATGCACATAATATACACAAGCAACCACAGTCGGTCTCTGCTAAGAAGCCATTTACATCAGGTATTATACACACAGTGGGTGCGGTTACATGATGGCTTCTCATTCAGAACGAAATAAATCTGAATGAAATCATTCGGAATTAAAGTTTTTCCAGGTAGTTTACATGAGAAATATTCATTCCGAATGAGGGTTTACACAGGAGATCAGTTCAATCGCCTGTATTCGGGCCCGCGCAAGGTTTGGGGCAGGGAAGGTTTCTGATTGGATAGGGGGCGGGGCAGATGTTTTGTGTTTACGTTTACCGGAAGAAAACACTGTAGTCCTCACTCCGGATAACAAGATGCTTGACAACGCCGTTCTTCGTGCCTATTTCGGGCTTGTTTTGCTTATATTCTTGAAGCAGCAGTACGACAACAACCTTGTTCTGCTAATGCTTCATCTGTTGAGGAGGAGGAGAGAGGCAGAAGGTCGAAGAAGGGAGATGGCGAATGGAAACCGGTGAGTGCAACGAGTCTGACTGCTCTATCTCAGCCCGTTGCTATGCGCGCTATACACGTCATCACGCCAGAAGGGCAAGGAAACAAGCATGCACAGAAAGACCGGAATGAACTTAAAGAGGAATGAGCGTTTACATGCACACAAAATTCTTTCATTCGGAATGACAAACGGAATAAACCACCCCCTTTAATTGGACTTAATTTTCAATCGGAATGACCATTTTTCAGTCGGAATGACCATTTACATGACCACTTGTAATTGGAATGGCCTTTCATTCCGAATGAAAGTGGAATTAAACTGTCCATGTTAATGTACTGAGTCTGGATATCTTATTTGGATAAGAATACATTTTTCCCCATACACTATCATTGTAAAGGAGTGGCAGTCAAATGGTGGATACATTTTTCTGAGCGAACCCTGCTAAATGACTCTTTTTATTATCAGAATTTGGTCCATTCTTTCCAGCAACATTTAGAAAGTAAGAGAAGAGCTATATAATTAAATTTAAGCATTCATGTGTGCGGGGAGCTAAGAGTAACTCAGACAGCTCGGCCAGCGGATGTCTGGGACAGTGCGTGCTCTCAACTGGCTTAACTAGAAAAGTAATGCACATGCTCTATGGGCTCAAAATCAAAAGTGTGAGGAAGCCAGTGTATGTGCCTAGTGAGCAGTTTTATAGGAATGAATGGCACTCCATCTGTACATGGGAGCCTATCTATGTATCCCGGGTTCTATGTTTCCCGGGTTTTATGTTCCCCACTTAACCCTGCAATAAAGGTTCTATGTTTCCCGGGTTCTATGTTTCCTGGGTTCTATGTTCCCCGCTTACCACCCAAAAAGGTTCTATGTGTCCTGGGTTCTATGTTCCCTGCTTACCACCCAAAAAGGTTCTATGTTTCCCGGGTTCTATGTTTCCTGGGTTCTATGTTCCCCGCTTACACAAAAAAGGTTCTATGTTTCCCGGGTTCTTTTAGTAAGCGGACCATATGCCCGCCGCGAGCCGTTCAGCACCACGGCTGTCGAACCAATGGGCTGTCGAACCAATGGGCTGTCGAACCAATGACATGGACCCGAACGTTACGATGTGCAAGACAGGTGTGGCAACTAAAACTAGAAACCCTCCATGGAGGAACTGATTACCTTCTTACATTATGAGTAGTATTAGCCATGTTAGCAAGATTCCCCAAAAGTAATCTACAGATGCCTTTGTCTGTCCAAAAGTCCTTCATTTGCATGTTCAGAACCAATCACAATGTGGCCAGAATTAAAGATAATGACAGTGCTTCTTAGTAGCAGGTGTAAATCCAAAGGCTTGTAATCAGATGTCATTATGCAACTGAAATACCTAGAATAATTGTTGGTATTGGATGTCTCATATTTGTATATCTCATATCCAGTGGGTATGTTGAAACTTTTCATTTTTTGTTATGACAACACTGTAGATACATTTGTTTATGTTTAGACACAAAACTACTTTCTCAGGGTTGTTTTGGTCGCTACAAACAGCTGGAATCATGCCAAACTCTTGCTAAAAAAACACCCACTTTTGTTGCTAGAATCACTGCTGCAAGTGTCCCACACTTTCATCAAAAAATACCTGCTTTTGTCGCTACAAACACAGCTGAATATGTCTCGAACTCTCTTTAAAAAAAACCTGCTTTTGTGGCTACAACCTGGCAGGAAATGTCCCAAACTCTCATTAAGAAATACACACTTAAGTCACTACAGACAGAACTGGACATGTCCTGAACACTTGTTAAAAAATACACGCTTTTGTCACTACAAACACGACTGGAAATCTCCCAAAATCGAATTTCAAGATACTCACTTTTGTGGCTACAAGTCAGCTGGAAAAGTCCCAAACTCTCATTAAATATTCCTGCTTTTGTCACTACAAACACAGCTGGACATGTCCTGAACTGTCGTTAAAAAACACTCACTTTTGTTACTACAAATACAGCTGGATGTATCCTGAGCTCTTATTAAAAAATACCCGCTTTTGTCGCTACAAACATGACTGGATATATCTTGAACTCTCATTAAAATGACCTGCTTTTCTCACTACAACCTGGCTGGAAATGTCCAGAACTCTCATAAAAAAGAATACCAGCATTTTTAGTTGCTACAAACACAGCTGGACATGTCTCAAACTCTCATTAAAAAAATACTCGCTTTTGTTGATACAAACTCAGCTGGACAGTGTTTGAGTCTTGAACAGTGATCTGCTGCTGTCTGCTGCTTGATAGCTGTCTCCCTGTGGTGAGGCACTCAGCTCAGATACATGTACCCTGAACCATGTCACTTTTAAATGTTGTTCTGATATTTATGAAATGTAGAAACAAGTGTGATTTTCAGAAATGTACAAAGCCAACATTTTATTCTGGTGACTGGGCTGCATTATTCAGATACATTGCACATTATATGTTAATACCAGGTGTAAATGGGGTCTGGGGTCTCAGTGGGAAACAAGAGACCGTTGCAGTCAGTGTAAACATAGTCACTGTATATGGTCCACGGCAAAATTATGCAGTCTTTTACGATTGTTGTCTTTGATGGATCAATAAATTCTCACACTTTAGTATCTTCTACTGAGAGCAGTTCTCCTCAAAGAACTCAACAAGTTAGAAAATACAATATGTGCTGGAATAATCCTGTCTCCAGTATCTGATCACACATGACTAGATGAAAACAGAAATATTAACAGAGCAATCTCCTGCTGGGCATCGTCTAATCTCGCCCTGTGGCTCATTAAACTGATACCTACGGCCTCCGTGTCCTCTGAGCTCAGTTGTCGTTTTTCCAGTCAAAGGATTGTTTAACTATCTGCGGCCAAGGAGGACAAGGTACAGTCCAATGATCAAAGGATGTTAGTCTTTATTTTCTATTGAAATCAGGGCTATTTATAAGGGATTCTTTCATGTCAGTGGGAGCAGCCTGGACCTATAAACTCAAAGTCGTCTGTCTTGGAGTGATGTTAATGAGGAACACTGGGGGGTGCCTGTAAGTACAAACATTTATTTGAACTAGAATTTTGTAGTTGGAGCTCATCTCAAATTATCTGGTTATTACAAAATTATCATACGTGCATGCGCCGGCCCTGCCACAGCTTATTTGAACCTTTAAGGGCCATATGTGATATCACAAACAGAACGCAAGTGACGAGCAGAGATTTATTATTTCTGATAAATCATTTTCTCTGCTCGCTCAAACACACCCAGCAGCAGCAGCAGCAGCCTCATTTATGTATCTGTTCCTTATTGAGATAGCGGGAATCAAGCCAGAAGGGGAACATGTGATACCTGAGGCAGGTGTCTGAACCAACCATCAGGATTTTTTTTCCTCCCAATGCCCCCAAGAAACTATCTGCACTGCACACAGCATCTGAAAGTAGAAGATAAAATTGAGGATCTTTATGGCACTGGGTTCTTTCACGAAAAGCTGCTCCACCCTTGCTTAGTAATGATTATTTCCAGTTTGTAAAGCTACATGACTGTAATACCAATGGAATTGCTCCAAGGGTAATCACTGTTAGGTCTGACACTCCAGCATATTTATCAGTATGCATGTATCAGTAGAAACTTTCAAATGAACATCTTGCTTTGTGGGACATGAGCGAACACACATACCCGGACACACACACACCTTGATTAACTGACATTTGAGTGAAGTGTTCTGATTGATTACCACCTTTTCACTCAGAGTCAACGCTAAATTCTTCAGGGTAATTTTCTTCTACCCAATTCTTGGTGAAACTTTAAGTCAGGATGCATTACAAGGCTTGGCTGTGACATTTTAATCACTTTGGGAAAATGAACTCAGGTGTGGAAGATCAGCTCGATACTGTAAATGAGACCTGTTCCTGGTCAAATGAGAGGACATGGTTGAAAGCTAATTCGTTCTGGATGCTTCAGCATTTCGTTTGATGCCCTGATTCTCTGATTCTTGTTGGTAATTTGTGCAAAATATTGTAAATCTTATTTATTTAGGTATGTTTGAATTTAACAATGACTTCTGGTGTATCTATAAAAATGGTTTGTTTGATATTTTTTTTGTAAATATCTAAACAATTAACAGACATAATAGTCTTGGGCCTTAAAGCATTAATACTAGCAGCTTTATTAATTAACCCTCAAGCATCACTTTTATTTTTGCGATGATTATTTCAATGTGTTTACCAATTAAGGCAGTTTATTGCTAGAAATAAAGCAAATAAATGTAACCAAGAAAACTGAAAAGTGAGGACCAGCTTCATCTGTGTGAACATCACAGGAAGTCACTGCTAATGGGTGTGAAGCAGCCGCTACACGTGGTGTTTCTTTTATTGTGAAGGTTCTAATTTGTGTCTCTTCACAACAGGGAGACTTCACAGTATATTACAATGTGTTTTTAACAGAACAATGCCCTGAAAACAGCTGAGGCAAACGCTAAAATTAAACAGTCTTATTTAGAGGCATGTATTCATTATTAAATTTGGCTATACAGTAAGATAAAAATAAGCACTTTTTTTTTTTTTTTTTTGCTTTTCAATTTTTAAATATTATGAAGTAAATGTTAATAGCACAATGCAATTGGTAAAGAATAATGACACCATCAGTGTTTCCATGGGCTCCCTGTAAGCCTCACTTTCACGATGCAATTCTGTCTGCCACCAGGTACAGTCGCCAGGAAAATGAAGGCCAAACTTACAGTATAAAGACAGTGCGTCGGCTATTGGCAACAGTTACTATCCCCGAAAACTGTGGAAAAATGTTGGTGGAAATGGTGGACGATGGACAACCAAAGTAGAAGAAAATGCAGTGTGTTTCCCACAATGTTCTCCTGTGCCATTGGTAGTTACTACTCTGAAGAAAACAGAGAGCAATCCAGTTGGCTTTGCCACAGCAGCACCAACAATAAAACCACTTTGGTATGCGAGGGGGGTGGAGTTGAAAGTTGTCTCATTCCACATTATGCATAAACTACTTTATTCTATTCTAACAATTCTGCTCTGTGATGATTTGATGAAATATTTTATGTTAGCTCAATTGCCCACTCCATGAGATTAGAGAAAAAAAAAACAAAACCAAATACGTGCATCCAGCTGCAGCTCTTATCTACAGGTAGTTAGGGTCGACGGCGGAAAGCATGGCAGTCATTGCCGCACATTAATGAGCTGTGGTGTGCTGAAAGCTCGTCTGCATATTGTAGTGACCCTGAAAGAACCTGCTGGCTATCTCGCGGAACAATTTATCTCTGTTGGCGCGGTGGAGGCAGGAGGTCTGGAGTTCACGCTTAGTTCCCTCTGGACGTTGCTATATCATTATGGAGGAATAAGCCACAAACATGGATCTGTTTCAAAGTACCAAGGACTTCCCATTAAACCCAGATACACCATTCTACTGCAGCGTGCAGTTCCACTGGGAGAACGTGTTACTCTTACTACAGCATTCATACCTTAAGCCATTCATTAGCAACAGATTTAAAGCTTTAAATTAATCCCTGCTATGATTGCTTTGACTTTTGCAAGCTAATATCTGTGAATTGCTGTTGGTCCATTTTACTCACGACTTCTCATATGGCCCTAAAGGTGTAGTTATTCATCTGTGGTGTTCAGCATACCAAAGATTTTAATATTTTGTATGCGCTGAACCAGTAGGGATGAGCACTTTTAACCCTGGAGAGAACCTTATCAAAAAATAGGCTACACATCTGCCTTAGGCAGATCTTCATTTGGCTGTGTGTTTAAAACCAACCATCTGGACAGCACCTCTGGTTTGTTTTTGGCTGGCGATAGACACGTCCTCCAAGTATACTTCAGATGAGATGGCGATCCAGCTATACAACATTGTGGCAGCATTAACAGAGGACTGCATGAGTACATGACTATCCCAGCTTAGTCACCACAGCTGACCTGCACAGACAGTAATTTAGTTTTAAAGGGTATATTATTGAGGTCGAGACTCCAGAATGTCAGAAACAATACTACCCACAGCAGAGTCCCTGCAAGAGGACTGCACTACAGGAAATCATACAGTGTTTGAACAAGAAGGGGTCCATCCTCTGGGGAGTATGAATATGCTTTGTAACATTCATGGCAACCTCAGCATTCCTTTTTATACATTTATTTTGTAAAAAAAAATAAAATGTTGGTCTGCTGGTGGTGCTGTCGTAAATATTAAGGGGTCAACAAATAGAGCAGGATTTGTTCAGGGGCCATAAATATCTATACAGATTTTAGGGCAATGTCCAGCAGCCCTGTTTCAAACAAAGATACCAATTGATACAGACTCTCCATACATCCCATCACTGTCAGAGCAAAAACACTTTTGCTACAATCCAGTATAACAGCAAAATCCAAATAATTACCACAGAGTATGATCAATTCAGACAAACCAAATAAAGATTGAACATTAAAATCAATTTAGTGCAGGGCTGATGTATCACATTACAGACTGCAGACTGTAGACATCCACCCCCCTCTATGTGACACTGCATATATATAAATATAAAAGCTGCTGCATCACCTCCAGCATGTGCACGGTTTGTTTCATGGTGTGAAGACAGGCAATGCAGTGAAACAGTGGACTGTTCAGCGCCAGACAAGTGTGTCTTGTTGAACAACTTAGACTTCCAAAGAGCAATGCAGGTTCATCAGGGATGCAGACCATCAGAACAAGTAAAGGTCAGCTTTGAATCATCTCCTTGTGAACGATCAATGAACTCAGAATATATTACTGTCATTTCACTGTGGTCTGAACTTAAAACAGAATGTTGCATATTGTCAGTTCCAGACAAGTTCTCAGTAAATGTTTGCAGCACAAATACGGGCAACACATGCAAAATGCAAGTCCCTTATGAAGCAACAAACCAAAATAACCAGTGAATTCTTCTCAGTCACCTTCTCATGTGTGATTTATCATTATAGGGCTGTCCCCTGAATGTCTGAGATTTGAATCATTGGTCAGAGACCCCTCAGTCAACTGAGATAGCTTTAAGTCAAGCATTTTTTCCCCTTTGCCAGTCAGTGTGCAGTGTACTTCTAGGGAAGTTTTGGTCCCTACATTTTGCTGCAGAGTAAGTACTCACTTTCACGTTGTTTTTTGTACAGGCAGCTGCCGACACAGAGGAGGAGAGGCTTTGCCCCATAAGGCTCTGAAATGTTATCTTTCTGCTGGGAAGTGGTGAATTTAAGGCTCACTGCAACATAATATGACACAGTATCTGGCTTTTGCGCAATAGTGTCGGCGACAAATATTATTGCACATTTCTGATCCATTGTTATCGCAGTTAGCTTATGTACTATATTACATGTATGTCACTGTCACACTGAACATCCTGTTTAACCCTGTTCAAACTCTCAAACAAAGGAACAAATAATTGAATATTCATATTGAACAGCTAAATGTGATTCGAGTTACATAATTCAGAATCGGGTACAGCCCTAAATCCATCCATCCATTTTCAACTGCTTATCCGAGCTGGGTCATGGAGCCAGCAGTCTGAGCAAAGTATTTCAGACGTCCCTCTCCCCAGCAAAACTGTCCAGCTTCTCCTAGGGGACCCCGAGGTGTTCCCAGGCCAGACGAATCCCTCCAGCATGTTCTGGGTCTGCTACCGGTTGACTGTGCCTCATTCGAACGACGACGAATAGGAGGCACCCAGGAGGCATCCTGATCAGATGCCCGAACCACCTCAATTGATCCCTTTCGACACAAGGAGCAGCAGCTCTACTCCGAGCTCCCTCCGGATGTTCGAGCTCCTTATCCTATCTCTAAGGCTGAGCCCAGCCACCCTTCTGAGGAAACTCATTTCGGCCTCTTATATCCACAAACTCATTCTTTCGGTCACTTCCCAGAGCTCATGACCATAGGTGAGGGTTTGGGATGTAGATTGACCGGTAAATCCAAAGCTTTGCTCAAAGCAGCCCTAAATCATTTTGAATATAATCACATAATAATATTAGGCATCACATGTGATCACCTCTGTCTTGTTGAGAGTCCACCAGAAGCAGCACACGCAGGGACAGGGCTAACTGTTAGCATCACACAGGTTTACACGCAGCATCCAGCCATTTCAGTATTGGTGTGACCTTGTTGGGACCATTTAGCAGCTCAGGGATGGATGTTAGCTGCTGCTGCTGCTGTGTTGGCGCGTTCTAACGGGGCAGATATTGAACTGACCCTTCACCCAAAACATAGTGGCACAAGAGAATGCAGCAACAGAAAGTTTCCTGATTTGGCAGGGGAGTTGGAACAGTCCGAGTCCAGACCCCTGGTGCAAAAAAGGATTTAATGCAGCTATCGCTTGATTGTAGAAGTTTCAATACTACTTGGCACTGGGTTGATTCAGTCGATACCCTAAAGGTATTGAGTACTGATACCCAGTCCTACTAATAAAACAGTTGAATAAGTTGGAGGATTTCAGGCAAACACTGATCTGATTGGGATTTAACTTCGAAACCATTAATCACAGAGTGAAGTGTTTCTGCAGGGGGGGGGGCAAAGAGATTTAGAGAATGGCCTTTCCCTCCCACGGGACAACAAATGTTTGTCATTACAAGGACAATAATGAACCCTGCCCATTGAACAATATGCTGGCACACAGGCTGACCATAGAGAGGCCCAAATCCAAGTATCTATTACATGTGCTGTGTTTGTTCTGTCTCTGGAGTAATTTAGCAGCAAAACAGTTACACAGTAAATTACAAGGAAAAGTCTCCTGAGCTCTCATTGCCTGTGTGTTATCACAATAAGCAGTTGCGGAGTAATGATGGTCACAGTCTTTGGCGATACACAAAAAGCTTTGGTCTAGAGACAAAAAGGAGACATTTCTTGAGAAGAAATAGATTAAAACTTTTATCAGAGGTGCTGCAAAGTCAAAAAATATCCAACACACAATCGTGAAATAATTAAAATTGCTTGTGTCGTTATCTTCAAAACTGAATTAGAGCTACACAAAAACACGCAACAATAGTGCTATCAACAGTAACAAAAGGGAGCAGCAAAGTACTGCTGAACACACACATACACAATACAATGCAAATGCCATGCAGAGTTGGATTAATATACTAAAGTATTGTGGTCTGATTAGTTTTGCAGTGTCATGAGAGCTTGTCATAGCAGCTTCAGGGTAATTGCTTTTTTTGGACACATTAGTGTGTTTTCAGTTGGGGTTTTCAAGTACTGGATTTTTGTCTTGTCTGCATCCCAACAAATTCATATTTTGGTAATTTTGCTATTATCTAATAATATTTTTTTAAGTGCTAATTGGAGGGTTTTTTCTTTGCAAACTTTGTTTCCATACTTTCAGAAACTGACTTTGGGGAATTGCGTTTCATACAAACCATTTGTCCTGAAATGTCCTGAAAAGCCAATACCACCCACAGACTTGCTTCCCTGCTGTCCAAACCCATTAACAGTTTGTATTACTCAGGTAGACTGTGCCGAGAAAATGTTCTTATGCTGCGTGATTCTCATAATGTCTGTGCCACTGCACTTCCTAAAAATGGCATCTTCCCCTTTTCTTGATACAGAATAGATCCAGTCTCCACTGAAGAGGCTGCTCCATTATTAAAGTATCACTCACTTAGATTACAGCTGTGATGACATCTGATCATTAATCACCAGCAACAGAGGCCTGCCGCCTTTCAAGTCCATTAAGAGTTAACAAAGGGCAGTCCAGACGAATACAGCAATCCTGTGGTCAATTCAGCTAGGTGAGGAACAGAGGTGAATAACAATTCAGCGCTCTGAGAATCAAGCATCTATTTTTCTAATTTAACTGAAGACAAATTGGTCAAAAATAGCCAACTGACTCAGCCAGATGTCTCGGAGTAGAAAATTCCTGGCCTATCCTCAGCCACATAATAGAATCAAAACATATTCATAGCAGGACAATACAGCTCTGAAATACTGGAAATAAATTGCATAATGTACTTGACCTTGAACCAAAACCTATTTAATCGCTGTCATTTCAACACCGGGCTCTTGTTTTCCTTGAAATAACAATTATTCATGGTTTGGTCTGCAGAGGGGAAATGACTGACACTTGCTCTCCTTGAACAATAACACGTTGAATTGAGCTGAGCTACGAGCTGTCACATTAACATGTGGCATGAGAAAGTATCCACCGACACTGAAATGAAGATGGGAAAGCCTTTGAAATCCTAAACTGCACATTCTCAGATGAGGATTACTGGTTATTCTGCTTATTTTGGGATAATTTTTCAAGCTGATTTCAGCTGATAAACACATACAATAAAATTTTGCCACTCTGAGAGGAAGCTAGAATATTTTTCTAATCTTAAATTGACATAAAATGCCCTACATGATAATAACATTGTGACAATGTGAATGTCTGCAATCGATGATGGGCAGATTACATCCTGCTCCTGCACACTTCCTGTCTATTTATCACCCATTTGTGCAGTTTTACAGTATTATCTTAACCAACTTGAATTTTTTTTTTAATCAAAACTGGAGCTTTTAGTAGTTCTTTCTGAGTTTACACTATAGCCTGTAGCAATGTGACCACCAAGGATATTTATAAATGGAGAGCGGACCATCCACCCACCTTTAGTAGTTTCACTGTTGAGTTAGATGGTGGGAAAGTACAAAAGGAGACAATATAGGGGAGGCACAGGAGGGAAAGCTCAGACAGGATTTGATCCCTGGTCAGTAGGGACGCACTGGGTTCGCCAAGGGGGGAAAGTTAACAAGCTGACAATCTCTGAGGATGAGCTAAGGTGAGCTAAGGATCGCTGACTGCCGGATATTTCCAGAATCACAATGTCTCCACAAAGATACAGTTATAACTAGTTTGATCTTATCATTTGTTTCCGCGACTTGAGATACATCACCTGACAAACCAGACTGCTGCCATCAGTCTTTATTGCTTGACCTAAATTTTGTGGCCACGCAAAAACAGATTACATCTCTTATGACTTTTATCAGCAACCTGTTTCCTAAAATCTAAAAAAAAAAAAAATGGTTTTGCTACAGTCACAGCACAAAAAAATGCTGCCTCCATTGTGTTCACTGGCAACATTTTTTTTCCAGTCAAGGAAGTGTTATGAGTTTTTGTTGTACAGCAGTTGTAGGGAGGTGTTAGTGGTGGATAATGGGTGTAGAAAGCACAGGGCTTTGACAGAGGAGACTGGGGTTTGCGTCCTAAATCCTGTGTGCTGTTCAAGCTACGTACACTTAAAAGTAGAGGCATGATGTCTTGTCCTTCAAGTCAGCCTTGACTTTTTTAATATTTCATCAAGGCTCCAGCTGTCTTAACCAAGCACTTTAGGTTGCCTATACATAACCATAAACATGCTAATTAGTCTGTAATTGACATGAGTGGATGTTCTAGGGAAACAAAATGTGTTGTCAGTGATTTTTTTATTTTCGGTATGAATATTTTGCGACTCTGCACACGCTCATTAAAAAGTTACCAGTTGTCCTCCTTTCTGTTTTTGTCAAAACACACTCGCTGTTGCAAATTAGTCATATATAAATATTATGTTATGAGACAGGGCTGTTATCAAGGGTAGGACAACTAATTTCATAAAAATGCAGTGGAACGATTTGCATTTTTCACATGCCTGGAAATGATCGAGCGCATTAAATCCATTCAGACTATGAGCAAGCAAGTTTGGTCGACACCCTGTCAGGTTGTTTGATGCACTAAATGTGTTGCCAGATTTATGATAACTACCACCTTTGCATGATAAGCTTGCCCTCTGTAGAATGTACCATCAGTAATGCCAAAAAGTGACATAATGCACAATAATTTGACCATTTTGTGCAGCTTATAGTTACTGTAAAAGTTGATTTTAGTCTGTGCTGTCTCATTTTGATTAATTTCCCAACATGATCAGGACAGGAAATAATGGATTCTACATCTGCGTTTAAGCATCTATTCTCATGTGATCTTCTCCCAGCCGATCATGATAGGTGTAGGCTATGATGAATGTGACTCGTGAGCATGGCTTTCATTTTGGAGCTTGAACTTTCTCCCTAAGGTGTTCAAGTTGAGTTGTTTTGAAGCTCAGTTATTCATTAGATTACCGTAGTTTAGCTTAGGCTTTAACAGTTTTCATGCAGAATATGAACAGGCTTGAAGTCATCCTTTCTTGTAATTTAATTTTGCAATAGTAGGCTATTACAAAAATTATCAGTGGGACTTTAAGAATCAGACCCCCCTTCCACACATCAAAGCTATGTCAGTTTGCTTTAAACGAAACAAAACAAAATATTCAGGTAGATTTGTGTTTCAAAATAATCAGAAAAATCCACTTTAAAATCCTGTTAAAGATGAGGCGTGTCACTTTCAAAGTGGCCTCTCATTGTAATCCATTGCTGTCACCCACCTGTGCTCACTTATTAATCAAGATTGGGTAACACCCCTAACCTGGAACTCCAGATGCCCCGCCCCTAGCAAATTCGAATTTGCACTGCACGGGAATGTGGCTCCGATGAGCAGAGTCCGCTGAATCGCCAATCAGACCAATCAGATCAGTCTATCTGACAGAGACGGGCTCTTGGCAGGCGTAACAGGATGAAAACAGCGCTGCGCTGTAGGAATCGAACAGTAAACAGCCAAGATGGCAGCTGCCGAAGGACCGCGTCCATTCAGTTTAGCTTTGGAAGATACGCTAAACCAATAACACTTATCTTTTTCGTTGAGAGAGGAACAGAGGACTGCCCGAGAAGCCTTCGCTTCCAGGAAGGACGTTTTTGCTGTTTTGCCGACGAGATACAGCAAAAGCATGATATATCAGTAAGCCCCACTGGTCGGCAAACCAATGGGGCTTAGTGCAATGAATACGTCACCTTATTTTTTGCTCTGATTGGCCATCATGCTATCCAATTGTGTGCTGTGGCATTTGAAATGCCTCAGTTAGTGCCGCCCCTTGGGTAGGAAGGGTGTATTGGTGAGGGCCAGACGACTCAAAATCTTTCTAGATTTGAGTCTGGATTTCCAGGCTATAATGCCCCCTAACAAGCGTATAAAATGTTTGCTCGACTCCTGTCCACCCTTTTGCACCCTGAGGGTGAATACTTAGGGTCAAAACCGGTAAGTATTTCAATGTAAGCAGCTGTGTTTTGAAATAAAGCCATTTTAACTTAATTCAAATGCATCTTTTCCTGCTCCACGCATGAGTGCCTGAAGTTCATTTTTTCTTCCCCTGTTAATGACCAATCTGGTCTTTTCAAGAGTCTACAGCCACGCTAACAGCTCTGTGATGCTTTTTGTATGCACAGACATGCTTCGAGCTCAGCTTACTAATATGCTGATGCTAAGCAGGTATAGGCTGATGTTTACTATATTGACCACCTTAGTTTAGCATGTTAGCATGCTAACATTCGTAACTTGGCACTTATCAAAAAGTACAGCTAAGGCTGATGGGAATGTCAATAGTAAGATACGGTCATAAATCAAAGTCCTGATGGTGCTACGGAAAAGTTGAGGGATAGTCAAAATGAATACAGTTCATCTTGTGGGGAGCATAAATGTGTGGACCAATTTTCATGGCAGTCCATCCACTAGTTGTCGAGACGTTTCAGTCAGTCAGACTTGAGTCAGGTAATCAATTTAATTATTTTGATACATCTTCTGGGCACCATGAATGTCAATTTCATGGCAATCGATCAAACTGTTGTTGAGATACTTCAGTCTGGAACAAAGTAATGACCGATTGATGGCCAAAAAGTAAGTGGTGGATGTTGTGAAAGCTCATCATATTCTATGTCAAATACCAGACTTTCACACCATCAGTGTTGCAGGATTTGCAGTATTAGTTGCTTAATTGCATGCACTGGATAGGACTGGTCCATATTGTATGCATGATCACATTATTTCCTGAATTATTCTATTAAAGGAATAAAGGCACCATGTCTCTGCGCTTCAGACTCGTCTCATTGGGGAAACCTCTCAGAAAGAGTTGTTTTTTAATTAATGTTAACCACTACATGTCTCTGAGCTGCACTGGAATGAAGACAGCTCATTAATAATGCAGAGTTACGCCTTACGATCCCTTGCTGTATAATGTGCAGTTTTCTGTGTTAAATGAGAACCATCCAACTTTCTGTCCTCATCAACCTTTCTGATGATACTGTTCCACAGCTCCCTGCCTCCCTGAGCCAATTAATGTGGACCTGGAGAATATTTGTTGCCGCAGCCTCTCATACAATTTCAACCCTTCTCGGGGAATCTACTGGAAGTGCTTCTGACTCCTGTGAAATCAATAGAGCTGAGATGCCCTTTTAAGTCTTGATGGTGTATAGCGACGTGTTTTTGTTTGATCTTTCTGATTCTGTGGAGGATGGAAAAAGTGGCGAGAGAAGTGTGAGGAAAATCGGTGGCAGTGAAATGTCTGTTTTATCAGGTCCTGTATGGTTATGTGAACACCCTCGCATAAAATAAATGAGGCCACGTGTGTGTTCTGTTCAGGAGGCACAGTAATGAACACTGCACCATTTTTCTTGGGAGTCTAAATGATCTGTCACACGCTTAATGTAACAGGACAGACTGTGCAGAACAACTGGCCAGTACACTGAAAGTGACGAGAGTTAATTTGGTGTCACATGTTGTATGTTTCCTGTCTGTTCTACAGATATAAGCTACGAAGAAAAACTCCAAATAAAAACAAGATGCTTCAAAATATATCACAAATGTTGCTTTTATCCTCCTCAGAAAAGAGTATGTAGAGTTTTAAGTGTTTTTTTTTTTACAGAGATTAGTGCAGAAAATTATCAGTGAATTAGCTTATCCATTGTTATCTTATGATGACACTTCAAATTTGCTTTTGACGATGAAGACCATGAGATGTTGAAGTTTTTAAAAAGCTAATAAGTGGACGTTTTGTTCAGATTATTTTGTCGCACACACTTTTCCCAAGGTCAAGAATAAACCCCTATGCTCAAATTAATCAGTCAAATTAAATGAATCATGGGCAATTTCAGTAATCAATTAATCATTGCGTTCATTCATCAAGTAGCAGGCCTGCAAGACTATAATGCTACATGATGGAAAATTAAGTTGTTGGTGTTCTCGTCCCAACTCGTCAAATACCGCCACTTTGTCATTGGACCTACATGTCAAAATATGATGCTCTAGGTATCCTCGTGCGTCAATTTTGGACGTTCAGGGGCAGTATGTAAATTTACGCATGTTGCATGCATTGTGTCTTTTCAAATTACGCTTTCACAGGAAGTGTATAGCTTCTGTTTGTTACATTTATATAGTCTTTTTATATAGTCTTTTTCACAATAAAATTACAATGTACTTAAACACTTTGTTTTTTGGTTTATTTCCTTAAGTTCAGGCAACAAAAGCATGTGGTTAGGTTTAGAAAAAAACATCATGTCTTGGCCTAACATAAGTACAGTTGTTACTAACCTCACACGACAAATGCTACTGCCATAGCATGCTACACATACTAGCACACTACCTTGCTATTAAAATAACCCTACTGACTTTTGGTTTCGCATGGGAAACGAACATCAGGCTCCTGGGTAATGGAGTTTGTCTGACCTATCCACCTCACCTCCTATCCACCCTATATACTTTGGTAGTTGCTGGTGGTGTTACAAATTGCAGCCAGCCAGTGCGTGTCATACCCCCATGAAGGGCACCTACATGTGTCAGTGTCTGACACTTACGTTCACTGACAAAGTGGTGGTTTTTAATGAGTTTGGAGTGAGAACAAGCTGAGATACATGTGCTACTAAGGAACACTTAAGACAAGAATAAACCTGTATGGTAGCATGTTGGCAGTTAACAGCTGTACAGCTGTCATGTGAGATACTATTGTGTAGCGTGCTATTGTAGCATGATATGAGGGTATATGGATTCAAAGTGATGGGACCAGGTGTTATGCTTTGGAGACATCTTGTCATAAACTACCATGGAAATGAAATTAGGCATGTAGGTGGTGTGAATGGATTCTTCCTCTGGGGATCATGAATATTTGTACCAAATTTATTAATTTTGTATTTTTATTTATTAATTCCCATCATTGTCCAGGCATTTGACTTCAGACCACGATTTTGGGGGCTAATTGAATTGAACATTGAATTTCCCCTCAGGGGGATTAATAAAGTAAATAAACTTATAAACTTATAATTGATGAACACTGTCATCTCTTGTTTTTGTTTATTTTAATTATTTATTTTTTGACTAATTCAGCAATTAAATAAATAACTGGGCATCAGTTTTGTTGTCTCCCCACAGGCATTTATCAAAATCATTTTTATATTGTATTCATGTTGATTTATCTCTTTTGTGACTTCCAGTTTGAAAAGGAAACTTCTGTCTTTCTCTTACTTATTTTGTATTTTCTTCTAGGATTTCCTAGTTTCACATTTCTACTGTATTCTATGGATATGGAGCTACATTTCATGTCTCATTTATGTATGTGTTTTTTACAGTGATTGAAGGTATAATTGTCTTAGATGTTTGTGATTTAATTGGTTGTTACAGCATGTGGCCTGTTGTCAGTTTTACCTGCCAAAGGTCTATCGTCGAAATGTTGCTTAGCGCTATTAAACTATTAAAAGAGTTCACACTACACGACTTTCAAGGTCTCCAGATCACTGTACTGTTCTCACTACACAATGTTCTGTTTTATATTTGGGAGTCTTGAGTCGTAATTGCTGATCTGGGGTTATTGGAGCACCAAGCACCTTTTACACCCTTATGTTAGCTTTCACTGAAAAAAAAAATCTCATAACATATCTGTAAGATCGATTAATAACAAAAATAACTTACTGCAGTCCATTTATATACAGGTAGGAAGGCCAACTGCCAACTTGTGCATAAAGCCCAGCAACACAAAGGGATTGTGCTACTTGCTATAGAGACGAATGTGACAGTTAATCAAAATGGAAAGATACTTTATGTGACGTGCTGCCAACAACCCAAACATTGTGACAGATAATCACTGAGGGCCAGTCTAACACAATGAACGTCACTCAGTCACTCGTCAGGTTGAGTAACAGTTGCTTCAGCCTGAATTAAACCAGCCTTTGTGTCCATGATATTGTTTAAGTATTTATCTTCAGTATATGAACTGTCAGCTTGTGACAAGTGGTGCAATTTTCCAGCTTTGTAATTTTCCACTAGTGGCATCATATCGGTGTGGGACCTCAGTTTATCCTTGCTTAAATTTAGAGTGACAGAAAGAAAAATAATCAAACTTCTTTAAAGCCCAATGCGAGTTAAACAGTTGCTATTGCATCATTAAGATGGTAGAATCATTGGGAGGAAGGTTGGTGGTGCAGTGAATGGACTAATGGTTGGGGCAGGACGACGTCTGATGTGCCAATGTCTGATCTCATCTGTTGGAGAAGTATAAAAAGGCACCACAGCTGTTTCTATCTGTACACTCTTAGTCTGCTGTGCTCAGATGTTGAGCTAGTGTTTGGTTTACTTCTGTTGCTGTAGTGCTGATGCTCGTTACTAAAGAGAGCCCTGTGAATACACCACGTACAGCTGACTCCTTTACACTGTGTCTACACTTGACCTTCTGTGTACACGTGTAAATTAATCAAGTCTTTTACCACAAAAAAGGACCATCCTCAGGGCCCACATCAAATGTCGTCATGCGTCGAGGTATTCAATGAGGTTTTTGACAAGCTTTCCAGCTCTCTCTCTTAAGTATTACAAAGAGCGGCACCTTTCGTCTGTGAATGTTTCCAAATCAATTTCATTTGTGAAATTCACACAACAATAAAGACTAACTGTCTATAAAGTAGCCCCTCAGGAAGTTTTCCTTCAGCGTTTGAAAAGCTCCTTTCTTGCGCATTCAAATGACATCCCACTGTAAGCTTGATAACTGAGTACAATACATAGAAAATTAAGATTACTATCAGAAATAGCAATTAAAAAGAGACCTTAATAAACATGCAAATTATTGAACAAGTGTTTGCTTTTAACTTCCAACCAGGGGCACTGTGGAGTGTTTTTGTGTCTTATATTAATGCATTTTTGTAATATCATAGTCTCTGGTTCATTAGTTTGAAGATAAAAACGACTGATTCGCTATTCAGGACTATGGAGCAGCTTTTGAGATAACTCTATTGTACATCAGGGTTTGTGTGGATGTGTGTGTGTTTGTCTCTGTGGGGGATTGTCTTACATCTCCATGAGGACGTTCGTCCATACTGGCATTATTGACATTGCATCTTTATTGTATTTTGTAAATTTTGTTTCACTCTGAAACAATGAGGGCTCATTTTCAGTTTTAACTTCAGGAAACTTTCCTTATCTGAAATGAAGTTTTAGAAACAACTAGAATCAAACTTAGTTGTTTATTAGTCACAACAATGCCGAGGCAATGTAATTAATTAAAAACCACACCTTGACAAAATCCTTCATTGCAGAAATGTGGTGTATCTTTGCTTCATGTCAAGTATAGAAAATGTGGCTATTATTATTCAGCCTGCTCTCACTCTCACTCCCAGGGCGTCAAATATTGCAGCTTGGTCAAGGGCCGTAAGTGTCTGATTCCAACCCACAAGGCAGCCTTTAGCATCTGTATGAGACAGAGCCAGCACATTCTCACTGCAACCTTGGTACATATTGATGTTTAGTCATGGACTTTCCACATCCAGATATAACTTACAAGGTACCTTGGGTGGTTGTTGACGTTCTGGGACACTGTGTCAAGTTCTGCCAGTTACATGCATTGACTTCTTTCAAATACACATCCATTTTCATAGGATAAAATGACAGGGTTTGGCTTTATAATCTTACTGGACACAAGCACTACTCTCCCGGGTGAAAGTCCACGTTTGTTGGACCCATCCACCACCTCTCCCGCCCGCCCCACTCGGACTCTCGCCACTTTCACTTTTTCGTTCTTGTCCGGTTTCCTCCCCGACAGCAGAGCGCCATTATACTACAACGGCAACCGGACACATATCATAACGATGTAAAAGGACAGCTTTCTTTGTCGTTGTTTGACGCCACAAATCACTGCCCAAGCGCTGGATTTTGACAACATCGGAGTGAGACCAGGTTGTTTGTTGGACCCATCCACCGCCCCTCCCGCCCGCCCCACTCGGACTCTCGCTACCTTGACTTTGGCACTTGTACGGTCGTGTTTTGTCCCTGACTTAGCAAAGCGCCATTAAACTACAACGGCAACCGGACACATATTATGCCGATGTAAAAGGACGGCTTTTTGATTTCTAAAAAATTATGTTACATAATTAATGTGGCATAAGTCACTTGCGTTTCGTGACACACTCATTAACACTTTTGTCAGTTAAATTACATAATAAACATATTTATTTTAACCCCAACAATGATCTTTTTTCTAAACCTAAGAAGTAGTCTTGTTGCCTAAACATCCTCTTAGTGTTAATAACTAAAACTACTTTCCTGTGAACATATAAATCTTATTTTGGACAGATGCTGTGCATGTAACGATCGTAAATTGACATCCAAAATCTGACGCTATAGGTGTACCTAGAGTGTCATAGTTTGAAGCACAGGGCTGCTGACTAAGCTGCTGTATTTGACGAGTTGGGAGTTAGAGTGTGTTGCAATATTATACGTGTACCAAAATTCAGTCAAGCTAAAATGCATAATAACTCCAAGAATCAGCTGGAGACAGGGCCTGCCAGTAAGTGACAGTAGTATGCATGTAATATTATGCATGTGCAGAATTTAAGGAAAGAATTTAAACATGCACATCTTGTAATTAAATCATTAATAGTTATTGAAAAGCTTAAAACTGAGAAATAGAACAAAAAACAAAACAAAACATACTAAAAAATATCTAACGAGATCTGAGCAAACTATGATGGACAGGTACTTGTAGACGTGATAATTTGTTGCAGCCTCCGCTGTTCTTTCCTGCAGTGCAGCTTGAGAACAGACTTCAGCACTTGTTCCATGTTCTTGGAAGCAATGCACTGTGGTCTGTTCCTGCCACACTGGTGGCATTGTGGCTATGTGAGCGGAAATCAGTAGGCAGCTCCTAACAATCAGACATAATGTAATACAACACTACTGAGCCTTTTTGAAGGACATTTGCAGACCTGAGTGCAACGTTTTATGTGAGTGCTTACTCAGTGTGGCAATGATCTTCTTTTGAGAGGGAACATGAACTTTCTAGTTCAGTGTTATTTTGCAGAAAGAAAGTCTAGATTAGAAAGATGTCTGTAAATCAGAATCAACAGGGGCCATCTCGATAGTAGGGGGGGGGGTGATGCTCTGGGCTCGGTGCACCTTATGAACCGCTTTGCCTTCACTAACCAACGCAAGAACATTTTGTGCCTTAGTATAGCCTGTTTGAAGTCGGCTAGGTAACCTGGGGGCTGCTGGTGTCATCTGTGCTGTTGGCTGTGATTGTGTACACTGATCCTGCCACAGCATCATGGAGCTGTCTTTTCAGCACCATGGAGTTCTGCTGACAGTTAACATCTGCAGCGCTGAGAAAAACAACACCATGCAGACTGAAAAGTAGAATCAAAGTTGTGATCTCAGAGGTGGATGCTGCTTCGGTATGTATGGAGGGTGTTGGCATGTGGGTGTGTGTATGTGTGATATCCCCAATCAACGTGATGCCTTTGTATGTGTAGAGTGCAGCAAAATGTGACCCTTAAATTGAATTAAATAGTATTTGTAAGACACTTATATGACTGAGAAGTGACTTGGACTATAAACTTGCATTCATACTTGTCACAAAAACAAATTAATTGAATATTTGGACATGGACGTGTCTACATCTGGACCCCACATATGACAGGAGCCCAGTACAGCAGAGGGCTGACCACACTGAACTGGGTGACATAATTAAAAACAGTGTATCTACTTAAAATATATCAAATCAAGTGCATCTATCTCAGAAAAATACAAATGAATACTTAAATCATTGTTTCACTTTTTCCTCACCTGTACCAGTCAAGTCCTCTGTCATAGTTTCTGTCGAAAAAGTGCGGCTCTGTTCCAAGCGCGCGCACATCTGGATGTATCCGGATGAACTCCAGCACCGCCCTGGTGCCTCCTTTCTTTACACCGACTATCAACGCATTAGGCAACTTCTTATTCCCATATTTTTGCGCAACGCTCATATTTCTCAACTTCATGTCAGCCCAGTGACTTCCAGACGAAGCAGGGGCTTTACTTTGGTCGCGGAGATCACTTGAGCCCCGCTGGGCAGCAGACTCATCCAGAGCGGACCTCACTTCCAGCGAAGCGCAATTGTCTAATTTTCCAAGAAGTTTCTTCCCTCCCGCGTTCTTGGTCGGCGGGCATCTTTTCCCCTCGTAACCCTGGTTTGTCATGATTGTGCTGCGACAGAAAATAATACTGTAGCATAAGTAGGTGCAGGACAGTGACACAGTGAATATGAAGGCGAATCTGGCGCTGAATCTATTAGTAGGTGAGAGGAACCTATGTGCCATGTCTCCATGGGTTCAAAGTGCTGCATGATTTTCCATCGGAGTCTTCCTCCTCTCTTTGTCTGCGGTCGGAGTCTGGCAATAACACAGGTTCTAAAGTCAGACAGACGGGCACATGAGGATAGGGGTGGCTTCTCGGAGGCATCAACCGCGCGTAAGTCGCATTATTCCTTTTCATAGGCTGCTGAACTGTGCGAGAAAACTTGGAGCAGAATATGATTACAGCCGCTGCCAAGGGAAGAAATGGGTCAGTCCTCCTTTTTAAACAAGTTTTTCTTAAGTAGTTTGAAGTGAGTCATTTGGATCAATAACTGTCTTAAAACGAATCCCAGGGGAATTTGACGCCCATCTTTATCCTGCTTCTCCTTGTTGTGTGTCGATAGTGAGGAGGGAAAAAAAAAGTCCAATGCGTCCTGTGTCCCACCAGTGTGATTATTCTGCTCGCCTCCGAGGGGATTTCGATGCTCAGCCCACCGCTTTTCCTTTCACAAAGAAGTTGTGAGGATATATGCACTTAGGCTACCAGCTATAAATATTTAATCACCCCCCTGACGTCATGCACATGATCATAATTCCATATGCGTTTTGTTTTAAAGGAACATCCTGAATATTTGAGGTAACATATCTGGAGATTTAAAGATGCAACATTTGTCATTAATTTGTTATTTCAACTTTAATTTTAACTTTAAAGATATCAGAGCTGCAAGTGTGTGTGTTGACTGAGCCCAAGGACATAGGGTTTATAATGTTTGATGTATAAATAACATGGCTCATTTCAGAGGAATCCACCAAAACACCCTTAAAAGTAGCTATCAACAGTTTTGTAATCAGTTTTCAACACCTTTGCTTTTTACTTGCAACAGAATGATTCATCAAGGGGGAGCATTCTCGACATGAGTATTTTCTGTACACACACCTGGGCATTAGCAGCCTCTGAAAGTCAAGATCAAGCTTGATCCTCTGTGTGCCATGATGCAAGCTGGATGCAGACCAGAATGCAAAGTTTACAGCTCTTTCAATGTCACGGTTAAAGTTTCTCTTTATGGGGGAGTGGATAGCCTATGTGGTGTTTGGATACAGAGCAGCTGCAGTATTCATGATTTTCCACCAAAATATGAATATCTTGTTTCAATTTGTGACCCTGCACAAATACGTTACACCATTAATATCAGATGTCACTGACAGTGTAGAAAAACATACCTGTTTTTATTTCATCAGCAAGACTTACCAAATATACAAAGTACGCCACATTTTGTGTGTGACAACAGTCCACAGGCTCAGGCTAGACTACCACCAGTCGTCCTGTGCAAGGTATCCTTATACAACTGCTCATTTGGTATCTTATGAAAATGCAATAACAGTTTGTATGATATCTAACAAATTAGTGCCCCATGAATGACGTTTTCATCTTACGTACTTAACATAGACTTATCTGCTAAACGCAAAGGTCTTTTTTGTCTTTCTAAATCTTTTTATAGGTACCACATTCTGACCTCGTCACATATCAGCGTTTGCTCATGGACTTCCCATGTCAAGATACAGCGTGAAAGGTACCCTGCTACATTGGTTTCAAGTTCTGCCTGTTACATGCATTGTCTTCTTTCAAAATACACTTCAGTTTTCACAGGAAATTTACCATTTACATAGTCTCTTTCAAAATAAATGCACTACATTGGTAACTGCTAATTGACATTTTTTTTCCTTCAACAGCTATCGCATGTGATTGGGTTTAGGTAACTAAAACGTGATTAGATTTTGACAACTAAAGCACATGGTTGGGTTTGGGAAAAAAGAACAGGGTTTGGCACTATCACCTTAAAGGACACTAAGGCCCAATCCCAATTCCTATCTTAACCCTCAATCTTAACTTTCAAGCTCAACCCTCGATCTCACTAGCCCTTAAAAATCAAGTGTTAGGGCTATTTTGAGACTTAGAAATGGGACACCCCTTAAAGGCAGATATGTCTTCAGACTGTGCGGGGCAGCAATATGCCAAAGCTCCGTCCAGTCTGTCAATTCAAACGAAGAAGAAGAAGAAGATACATTACGGTGCAAACATTTCACTTATATTGATGAAACTTAACAACATTCCCACTGAGAAAAATGGTATTTCGTAACGTTACCTGAACGACAGCTAACGTTATGGCTTGTGTGCACCGCGACGGCTTATGTTAACGTTACTGACTATCGATCGTTAGCGAAAAAATGTGTTAGTGTTTACGCTACAAAGAGATCTAAAATCCATAAAATGACATTTAACTAAGATATTACAATGCTTATCATAATTTTTAAACTCATATTTGCAAGGAAAATACTCAGTTATAAGTCTTCTTTTTACCGCTTTCCGCTGCAATCTTGCTTTGAATGAATCGTACGGACTCGACTGATTTCAGCTGGGCTCGGCCGATGATGTGCAAGGGATTCTGGGATAGCACTCACTGCCAAGTGTGGTGCTGGAAAATCTCAAAAGTAAGGGACATACAACCCTTAATCTTCACCCTTAACTCAACACACTGAGAATCGGGACAGCACTAGCACTTCGTGGGAACGTGGATTTTTGAGACTGAGAGTTAAGATTGAGGGTTAAGATAAGAATTGCTCTCCCGGTTGTAAATCTGTGTTTGTTGGACCCATTGTCCACCTAAATGTTGGCATTAGTTTACAGTCCAACATGGACTATGAAATGACACAATGTTTAACTAATAATTGCAGTATCAGCTATAACTGTAGATTAAACATCTGACTTTCTTATTAACAATGGATTTCTTTTGAAATTTAGAAACAAGTAAATGGTAAAGTGTTTACCATTACAGTGTATTACTATCCTATACCACATAATTTAATCACACTTTACTCCTAAATAGTACTATAAATCCACTAATTAATCTGAGTGGACATGTGGAGTTCCCCAGGGTTCGATTCTTGGGTCACAATTATTCAACCTGCACATGCTCCCTCCAAGCCAAATCTTACATGATAATAACGTTGCCCATCACAGCTATGCAGTTGATGCTGATATTTACTTAGCTCTTTTAGCAAATGACTATGGTCCCTTAGATTCACTCAGTTAATGCTTAGAGCAAATAATCAGCTGGATACAATAATTTTTGATTCCAACAAATAAAAACAAGACAGAAATTAGTTCTCTTCCTGTGTCTGTGCAGACTTCCCCTCATAAACTGAGCTGTTTTTACCCTTTTGAAAGCCCACAATATGAATTTGATTTTCCAACACAATTTTCCAGGTCCTCTGCAGCATAGATAACAAAGTGTGATTATGTCTGTCCATTGTGGTTGAGGGAGTTGAAAGGGATTTTTCAGCACCAGTGTTTTTTAGTTTTTTTTTGCAGCTGCTTCTCATTTTTTTGCCTTGTTCATTATGTATCATAACAGGGAAGCCAAATTTCAAAGCAGATTCATTAAACATGTTCTCTGCTGCCACTGTCTTAAAAAAGTTTAATGTCTTTTTGTATCCAATGCAGATTGTCTAACAAGGTGTAAGACCTGTACTAGTCCCAGGACAGTAAAGGTACTTGTATGCCATGTCTTTGTACTTTTCTCGAAGTCCAATTTGAGTAAAGATTGCTTTTTTATGTTATAAAAGATCCTCTCGAGAAACCTAGAGTGTTTTCCATTCATGTAGAAGTTCTTTAACCTTTGCCATTTCCATAGTCCTGACGCCTCTGTCTGTTTTTCTCTTGACTTTTTCAACTGGAGCACATGGGATATGCCTGGGTCTCGCAACTGTGCCTGCAGTACCTCTGGCCTTGTTACTTTAATGTCTGGCTGGCTATCTGTATCTGTCTCCTCAACATGTGGGCTGCAGGTAATCACTGAGATCCACACCACCTCATGCTGCTTTTGTGTTTGACCTGCACTGAATATTGCACCTAACACTTCAGCGGAGTCCTGCTTTGTGCACTCATCCAAATCTGGTCTTACTCAATCTCAGCTCGTCAAACACTGAAGCTTGAGTGGTAGCCTTTGGCGTCAGATACCAACACACCAAGGCACCATTTAGTGGTGGTATGAGACACACCGGTCAGCTGTGTTTTTTATGCACTGGGCAACTACCATAGTATAGCAAGAAAGTCTGCATAGAGTGGGCAAAAGTGGTGGTGGATGGGTCAAACTAAGTCTGGACTTTCACCAGGGGGCCTGCTGGTCACCTGTTCAAGTCAGTTGTGTTATTTTGACAACAACGCAGTGTGCTAGTATGTGCTGCATGCCATGTTAGTGACATATGTCACACAACATAACATTATGTTAGTGACAAACATAGGCTACTTGTTTTAAGCCAAACCATGATGTTGTTTTCTAAACCTAACCACATGCTTTTGTTGCCTAAACCCAAGGCATTAAACCAAAGTGTTTTACCTCCATTCTAAGAATGGACAACAAGCAGAAATGCATGCAATGAGCAAAAGTTGACAGACCATCCCGTAGTGTCCAAAACTGATGCAGGAGGGGTACCTATAGCGCATCATATTCTGATGTGTAGGACCATGGACCAAGCATCAATATTTGATGAGCTGGGAGTTCCTTCTCACAGGAGTGTAAAACAGGATGCCTGTATTTGTTTTTCATGGATGGTATTTTAGAGTTATGTTGAACTTAGTCAGCTCAGGCACCCAGCAACATCCAGTTGCATTTAGATTAGCTGTGCTCAGAACGAAAGAAACAGGCCATGACATACTCAACCAATGCACCATAACTTTTGGTTTGTTTTAATGTCCTAATAGTCTTGGCCAGGAAGTTTACAGTACTTACAAACTCGAAAGGGTTTACAATTAACATTTTTTCTGTTTACAAACAAAACTATTCTTAGTGCTCTGACATCTTGCTTTGCGAACACTTCGCAGGAACCCTTGAAAAACAACAAAATAGGTCGGTGTCATACTAGCTGGACTTCATGTTTTCATGTCTTCATGTCAAGCTGTAGCTCTATTAGCTTACGTAGCTGTCTACCACTTTCACACACCGGTGTTTAATGTGTGTCTGCCGGCGATGGAAAATGTTTCACCGTGAAATGTCTAATCTCAGTGGGACCTCCAAATTGTTGCACCATCCAGACTGCAACTGCATTAGTGATGTTGAAAAATGTTCACTTTAATTATTTAACTGGTGAGTCTTGGCAAAACATACAAGTTGGTACAGCAGCACTGGGCACACACCTTCATAACTTACTCTGCCACCTACTGGCAGGTGCGATACGTGGGTAACTTTGAACAAAGAACCTAATCTATGGTAAAAATGGTATTCAAAAAATCTTATTTTAGGTACCACGCATGCCCGAATCTTCCTGTTTGCCTCACGTTGTCTTTTTTTAATGACGTTTGGGATCCATTTTCTGTGACTGTGTGTTGTATGAATGTCCTTTGAAGCACCATCTGCAGCAACAATGATGCGAAGCTGTTAGAAGTGAAGGAGTTCAGAGCAAAGTTACGTGGCCGTATACACTCCCTGCTTCAAGGCAAATAGTTCTTAAAAAAGGGTGAAGCACACAAGTGAAAGGAGTTGGTTTTCTAAAGGATTATAATGATAAAAGTGTACTTATACTGTATGAACTAAAAGTGAAAAACAGAAGAGGTGCAAGGAGGTGAAGGTGAAACCACTCTTAAACAGAAAATGCAGGTACTCAGCTAGCCTCTGCCTCCTTCTACCTCTTTATTATTTCAGCAAACCTGCACAAGAGTGCTCATAAAAGTCACATCTGACATTAAAACAACAGCAGTATCTCCACATTAAGAGAACAAAACCTACAATGAAACTGAGACTCTTTTCATGAACAGAAAAAAAAAACATTCAAGGTTCAGCATATGTTGTTATTCCCTTTCTTGCTCATTAACTTTTGTTTATTGCAAATTAAAGAAGGGTTTAAAGCGGATTTATGCTGCATAGAGTAGCAGTGGGGTTAAGTGAATCCTTTTAGGAGAACATTCAGAGGTGCTTTGTGAATATTGTTACATTATACAAGTGAAATATCTCAGATTCAGTGCTGCTTAAACAGACAACACTCTCGGCTCCCTGGGGTTTACCACCACACTGCTACACTGTACTCCAGGAAATAAACAAGTGGCAGGTCTTTCTTTACACTACTAAAGCTTATACACACTTTTATGAAGTCATCCATCAGGCCCCTTGAGCTGGCAACCAGACAGCAGCGTTTCACCTGCAGCTCATGTTGAATGATGTCAGAAACTGTAACCACCTCCAAAAAGTTTAATGATGTACAGCCACTTGGACACAGCAGTTCCGTAGGGTGTGTCTTTTTTTGAATTTCTTGGTGTTACTGTAGTATTAAAAATTCAAATAACTAAATAAGAAATTTAGATAAGATAAATAACCTTGACCCCACCAATATATGGCGCAGTGAGAAAACACTGGTTCTGACGTATGGAATTGAAATTGATAACCTAACAGTCTTTCCACAGAATCCCTCACTATCGGATCATTATTTGATTACTTTTGATTTCTTTTTACTCGTTTACACGCCACTCAGCAACAGTTACTATACTAGATGTTTATCAGATAGTGCTGTCGCAAAATTTAAGGAAATGATTACTCCGTCGTTAAATTCAATACCAAGTCCTTCAGTAACAGAGGTTTCCCGTACCGACTTTAACCTCTCCCGAATTGATCATTTTGTTGATAGCGCC
>NC_065523.1:18988530-19002863 GCF_006386435.1 Epinephelus moara | reverse complement strand
TGTTAATTTATTATGCTGATCTGTTCTGTACGACATCTATTGCACGTCTGTCCGTCCTGGAAGAGGGATCCCTCCTCAGTTGCTCTTCCTGAGGTTTCTACCGTTTTTTTTCCCCGTTAAAGGGGTTTTTTGGGGAGTTTTTCCTTATCCGCTGCGAGGGTCATAAGGACAGAGGGATGTCGTATGCTGTAAAGCCCTGTGAGGCAAATTGTGATTTGTGATATTGAGCTTTATAAATTAAAATGATTGATTGATTGATTGATTGATTGATTGATGCGACATGAGACAGAGTTGTGGTCCACAGTAATGTAGATCACATGTGTCCATGATGGTCAAATAGCTGAAATATAAACCATTATAAAATATTTTTTTACACAAAGGAACAATGAAACACTTAGAGTGGCAGATATGGCCTTTGGAACAGCTCCAACTCTTTTACACTTTACACTGTTTTGATGTGTCACCCCAAGACTGTACATTCAAGATTGGCCATGGGCAGCAAAGACATTCATGTTTGTAGCCTGTGTGAATGGACTGAAAAGTGAAATTCAAGGACACAAAGGGAGAACTTTTCAAATCTGTGTATTTTCTCCAGTTATTATGAGTCCCTTCTCTTGATTCACCATGTCCAATTTTGAAAACCTTTTGGCTTTTTGCTTTATAATTTGTCTGCATACATGAGTGAGCGGTTCACATTTTTGTCATTACAAGCCATGACAGCTGCTACGGGCTGGTATTGTTTTCACCTTGTGAGTGTGTGTGTGTGTGTGTGTGTGTGTGTGTGTGTGTGTGTGTGTGTGTCATCATGGCAAAATGTGGTCCTGGAGACACCTATTGTAGTGAGAACTACCACAGATTGAGTGTACTTTTAGTGTTTATACGTCTGTTGACAGACTTTGTCACCACGATAGCATCACGACCCTGCAAGATACAGTTCCAAAACTTTACAGGTGTATAGTAACAACACGTTCTCACTCTGACCTCGTCACATATTGACGTGCTTGGTCATGGACTTTCCACGTCCACATACAATGACGAGGTACCCTGGGTGCGTTGGTTGTCGACGTTCTGGGACACTGTGTCAAGCTTTGCCTGTTATATACATTGTCTACTTTCAAAATACACTTCGGTTTTCACAGGTTTACATACAGTCTCTTTCAAAATAAACACGCTACGTCGCTACAACACCGGGAATTGAGTTTTTTCTTCCTTCAACCAACACACATTTGGGTTTAGGCAACAAAAACATGGTTAGGTTTAGGAAAAAAGAACAGGGATGCAAACACTGCTTTCTCTGGAGGAAGTTGGTGGTGTTTGTTGGACCCATCCACCAACCCTCCCACCCGACCCACTCAGACTTTCGCTGCCTTAACTATCGTCCTTGTCCAGCCACGTTTCCCCCTGATGCCGCCGAGCACCGCTAAACCATAATGGCAACCGACCGCGTATCATGCCGACATTAAAGGAGGCCTTTTTTCGTTGGTTTCTAACACCGTAAGTCACTGCCCAAGCGCCGGATTTTAATGACTTCCGAGTAAGACTGTGCTAGCATCAAAGCTCCCAAACAATAGGTTAGTAACGTATGTTAACATAAAGATAGGACAGAAAGTGCCAGATGTAGATGACTTTGGAGGGAGACCGGGCTCGTAGTAAAGATGACAAGTTCGAAGATTGGTGTGGTCTGACTAAAAGCTCTGGATGTAGGGGCTAGGAAATAGGGAAGGGGCCATTGCGCCTCCACTTTACACCCCTTGCGCGCATTCATTTCAATTCACAAATCATTGTATCGTGGCTGGAGTGATACAATCGAGAGATGGTGTCTAGTTTTCACTTGCTTCCGAAGCAATAGAATTAATTTGTAGTTGATGTTTAAAGCACTATAAATTGGCAAATGATCATGGTAAGTGACTCGTTGCATTTACAATAACCTTGCATAGTGACTTCACTGCTGTAGTAGTACTAAAGCATACACTCCTCACTCCACATACACACACAGAAACACACACCTTACCCAGAAAAACACCTTCATCTACTTAAAGTCTGCTCATGGGGACAGGATGTACTGAAAGGGCCTTTCCAAAACATTTCCTATAGAACTCTTATACGTGAGGACAACACTGCACTTGTCTGCCCTCACATCCTTCACACTGTGGAAGATGAACCCCTTCCTGCAGAACAGCATCTCAGTAGACTATAAAATGATACAGTACAGGATTTTTTTCTAATATTGCTTATGCAGTACTGAGCTCAAACAAATGACCATACACCTTCCAGCCACCTGTGCACACACAAGCTTAAAGGTGCAGAATGTAACTCTGGAGAAGGACAGTTGGGTTGTTAGTGCAGTCCGACTGCCAAGCCAAAGTCTTTGGTATTTGGAGACGTGGGAATGAGACTCAACAATCAAATGATTTTTCTCTAGAATTGCATAGAAAGCACTGAAATTACTTGTGCACTGTGTGCCACTAAACCTTAGACATACTAAATACCACTGTATGCCTGCCATCCCCAGCTGGGAGAACTTTGATGAAGATGAGCTGTGAAGTTTTTTGTATTCTGTGCAAATGGATGCAATTCCAATGAGTAATGGAGCACAATGTTATACAACTCTTGTTTGACGTGTGCAGGTATCCCAGAAATTGCTCCTAAATTACAGGCTCCTGCAATATGCGATAGTTTGTCATGCAGCAAGTTTTCAGAAAATATGACATTTGTAGGGCAGCATCCCGACTTTCATGCTGTGCCTTCTGTGCTTTTGTTCACACAGCTCCTGCATCACAGCAAACACACACATAGCGCTATTAATTGATTCTCCTTGAAAACTAATCGTTTCATGTCACATATCAACATAGCAATCAAAAACAACACCTTCAAAAAGTTGTTCTGTTGACTTGTGTTGACCACTTGCTGCTAGATGCCAATTAACTGCTCATAGTATCTCCTCGCTGCCATATTAATGCTGCTAAACTGCCAGCTGTGCCCTGGCTGCAGCAGCACGGTATATTGTCCCCGGGGATTCAAATAATCTTTCCCTTTTAAGTTGATATAAACCACTGAGAATAAGCAACCTTGCCAAGCCTCTGCACAGTGGCGCAGCGGAGCGCCCCGTGGTAATGAAACACCTTCCCTTTCTTCTTTCTGTCGTCCTATAATGCCAAGGATATCAGAATATCTCACTTTTTCATTTAGTTTCTTGCTATTCAGAGATTATAGGATCACCGTATCAGCATGATATCAGTTGACAGCATTAAGTTATTCCACCCACTCTATGTGGAAAACCTGACATTATACGGCTAAATTATGTGGCACACTGTAGGCTGCAGTTTTGTAGATAAACTTGAAAGAGATGTCAGCGTTAGGACAATAACTATTGTTTATTTTCCCTTTTTTTTGTAAAAGTTTGACAGCAATGATGAGTTTGAGAATTGACTGGACTGTAATATGTGTCATTTTTATTTGTGGTAAACACCCACTCAGTCCTACAGATTCCTATCTGTCTGGTGGCAAATCAGATCAAGAGTCTAAAATAATAATAAATAAATAAACACCTGGAGATAGAGTTAGTCATTAATTCAAAATATACTACAAGTGCTTTAAAAGCCAAATGGTTAGTTCAAAGACAAATTTAATGTTTGCAGAAGTGTGCTCTTGGATAGGGCCAGTTAGGAGATGATTGTTCAGAGAGAGGAGCAGAGAACAAGAGGCACAAAGGGAACCCCTGAGTTACAGCGATGTTTTGTTGCTCTGAGACTGCACTAATGTTTTCTTTGAGAACAAACATAAGGATGCTCATTCCCCCCCCTCCGCTGAATCCATAACACAGCGTTATACAACTGCTGAACAAACCCAGTTCATCAAAATGTTGAAGCAGTGATATAAATGTGGGCTGCTGTGAATCAGTAGAGTGAGGTGATCTTATTGCTGCTCCTTCCGTTAAAAGAGTGAGACACTGCTCATTGTGTTTTGGTCAAGACGTGTCTTTTTCTGCCATCAGTCACTCCTGCACAGTTCAAGTAATTAAAGTGGACCCAAAGACTGACAGAATCAGGGCCCCTTTCGCTACAGACGTTATATTATGCCATCAAAATGGATTTCAGAGTGGCATTTAGAGGTTCATTTTCCGCATGTAGGTGTTTAAGGACAGAACACTAACACAGACTTGTCAACACTTTATGATAATTTTTGTTGGATTATTTTAACAGTTTTATTGTTTTTGTTCGTAGTCTTATCACGTTCAGTGTCAAGTTTTCTGTGCTTGGTAGGAGGCAGGCATGCATAGATTGCTTCACAAGTTTTAAATTCTGTTTAAAACTTGCATCGAAAAGGTTCCAGTGTAAAGGATAAGGGACAAAATTCACAGTCTTTGTGCCGTGCAAAAAATGTATTTCAAAGCTTATCTTTAGTTAATATGAAGCTTCAGTAGTCTGAGTTCATCAAATCAAGTGGGGGATCTCACATAGTTACAGCTTTTTGAGTGCAAAATTGGTGGAGGGGTAGTAACACAAAGAGGAACTCAAAAGACTGTAAGTTAAGAAGACACTCACTTGATTTGTCTAAGTGAGACTGCTGAAGCGTCAAATTAGCTTCAGATAAACTTTGGAATGGATTTTTGCAGAGACGAGGACTGTGGATTTTGTTCTCCATCGCTTACATTGGAAACACATTAGGGATCTCTTAATGGCCACAGTGACCAGGAGGAGTGATGACAGCGAGCGAAAGCTGTTGCAGTGAGCATTCGGGCACCTATGTTTTAACACAGACTTGAAAATTTGCAAACGTACCATTCAACAGGAGAGAAATTAGTTTGACTTGCTGCAGAAACTACAGATATAATCCCATTTTCATTCCCATGTTGTCAAATACTGATGCTTTGTCTCATAGCAACCCACAGGGCACCCTTTAGCGTCTTTATGTGATGCACAGCCAAAATACATTGTAACAAGTTGTTATTGCTGTGAAACGGTCAACAAATCTACTTGGTAGGTTTTTCTTCTTACGTAACAATAGGGTAGTGTCACCAAATACATCACATAACTGACAGTAGTGTGCAACAACCATGTGTAAATTACCTGCCATTACATTAAAACAACACAGTCTACAGAGTCTTGTTTTATTTGACCCATCCATCTCACCTCTCTCGAACCTCTCCGAAGACTTTCTTGCTCTTCATACTACCTCAGTTGCTCTTAGCATCAAATACTGCAGCAGATAGATTTACAGTGGTGTTATTTGAAAGCCTGGTGCATCTCGTAAAGATGCTAAAGGGTGTCAATATCACTCCCAAGGGGTGTGACAAAGCATCAGTATTTGACAACCTGGAGATGAGATTGAGCTGGATATGTAGTTGTACTCTGTCACACACTGCCTGGTGGCAGCCCTGTCTACTAGAAATTACGTTTATAATTTGAAACAGCAAATATGTTTTGAGGGGAGCATATGTAGAGCAAGTTATGTTTGCTATTGCCATAACGAGAAAATGTTGATAATTAATGCATCTGGCAAATTACGAAAAAATGTTTATACTGAATGAATTGACGAAATGTTTGCTGACAACATATTTCAATTATCGGCAAAATGTTCAGGGACAGCGTAGTTCAGTTGTTTTCTGCCAAAATAAGCAACCTTGCAATATAGTATCCACTCGTAGTTTTATTCACACCTAAGTTACGATCTTTCCCTTAACTTAAACAAAAATGCACTTGTTACCTAAACCTCAGACAGGAGTCTGGACACTGGTGCCAAGCACAGACTGTAAAAATAATGGATGTAGCAACCGTGATGTCACCTTTGTGTGGCTTCATTTTTCAGCCCTGGAGATTGTCACTGCCTAAATCCAAAACCTATGTGTTAATGTACATGTAGTGTTTTGTATATAGAAACATTGTCTCTGAACATGATCCAGGCAGCGATTGCATGGCCACAATAATTTAAGAAAGTAGTTTAGTGATATATAAAGTAATTTAGGATACAGGGTTGCAGGTGTAGGAGTGCAGACTGTTTTCTCTGAGCAGGACTCTGAGTGCTGCCATAGAAACGTATCATAATAAAATGTTTAGTGCGCTTGTAAAAATGAGTTAAAAATGTTTGTTTTCCTATCAGGCACATGCTGAGCTTTTCCAATAAAGAGGCTTTGACTCAGAAACCTGTTGTGCGATGAACTTCAGTTAGGAAAATTTACATCATGTTTCAAGTCTTTCTCACGACTGAGTTTGCAGGCTTGTTTTTTTAAATAACGCTTAATTATTTTTTGCCTTTTTTTCATGTGCATATTCATCATCTTCCTCTTCTTGTGTATTTGTTGCTGATCTTCTGGGAAAAGACAACAAGAACAAAAGCCAAGCGCCGACTAAAGGCCATTGAACAGCAGGTTACCTCTCTCCTCGCCAACCACGGTGTCAGCTAATTGCTGGTGACATTTTGCCCGTGTTGTTTAACTCAAGACTATTCTGATGCATTGCTTTCTTTTGTTTCTTCACATAAAGGGGACATGGTTTAGAAATGCCATCCTCTCTGCTGTCCGCTGAGCGTCTCGATATTCGACAAAATCGTCTAATTATCACACAGTTTGCTTTGACAGTACTCAGCAGTTTCCCAAATCCAGCAAATATTTCTGATCCCCTTGCATGGAGAGGAAAGTTATCACCCGCAGGTCTGGCTGCCACCAGGTCAAAAAAGTCTCAGACTGTCAGGAGGAATCCCAAAATTCTAATTAGTTACAACTTCAACAAAAATATGAGAACCCCAGGAGCCTGAGTGCTGTGATGCCTCCACTCCTGATTTGTTTTGTCACAGTTCTAATATTAGAACAGGAATCTGCTGCACATTTATTTGGGATAATAATGAGCATTGATTCTAAGCATCTGCAGCTCTCACTTGCATTTGTAAGTCATTTGCTAAATTTGAATGATTTTTAAAATTATTGATTGCAGGTTGTTGTCATCTTTGTCGGGTTCCAGTGATGCAGAGGCTGCCTGTGTCCCCGCATAATTAAAATATTCTAACACCTCTGTCACTGAATGATTTCCATGTTCTCGATTTTTTTCATGTCGCAGCTCTGTGATGATGGACAGCTGCCATCAGAGTAGGACATGAGCATGTTAAAAAATGAAGCCATTTATTTGCTGTGAGCATTTCTGGACACAACTTCTTATTGATTGGGACAAACCGCATGGCTGATGGATTTCGTGCGTTTTATTTGGGTTTCAATGACACAGACAAAGGGTTGCTTCGGCGAGTGATTGATCACAGCGGATAGAGGGCTACACCCCTGTTCCTGTTGCCTAAATGCAACAAGAGTCGATTGATGGCAGCAAAGTGGATTTCGATGTCCTTTCAGTGGCTCCCAGATTTGTTTTCTTTGATTGCATCTCCACTGATTCTTTATTCTGGATGGCCAGCGCCTTGTGAAAAGCACATAAACAGGGAGTACCTAATCCCTGCTGTTATTCTGAGGCTCAACAATCCTGAATCCAAACAAAATGAGAACTGTCCCTCAGTGGGACCCTGTATCACAGAGCAACCTCAGACTGGGAAATAGGAAAAAGCACTGATAAAGACACAGACAGGACACGGCACGGCGAGTCTCTGTGTAAACAAACTCTTTTCTGCTGCCTGGTTAGGAGAACAAACTGTTAGCCTTTATTAAGTCCTGGTATGAGCTTATACATATTCATTCAGTTAGCATACTGAATCAGTCCAATCAATATGTTAACTCCTCAGAGTCCAAGTCATGAACCATTGTTGTCACAAAAACCTCTAATTTGATTCAGCAAATGTCAAGTGTTGTAACTTTAGATGTCACCTGTTGCTAACATCCCACATTTCAGTGTTGGCTGCCTCATTTATGGCCTCGAGAGAGAATTAACGGTGACAAATATTGATTGGAATGTCCTGCGGCGTATTATGTCCAACAGAGATGGGAATATTTAATTTGGTGATATTCTGCTTCAAGCAAAACTGTGGAGTGTTTAATTTTCACACAGGCTGACGACCGCATGCACAGAATATTTTGTGAGGCAAGTTGTCCACTCTTTTCAGTCAGCCAGTTTATCAAACAAGAATACTGGGCAGAAAAACAATTACATGTATGTTCTTGTGTATAAATTATATAGGTCTCCATATAGGCTACAAATACAGTACATAAAGTGACTTAAAAAGCAAACAAACAAACTCCATACAAATGAGAATATATGCAAAATGTTCCAGGTCTTGACACTAATTTCTGACAAACATAAAAACGCAGGTTAGGTTAGCTGTTAGTGCCAACTGGTTAAAGCAATTCACTGCCAAAGGCAAAATGTAAGCACTCTGGAATTAAATAGACCTTCAACAAATGTCTTATCTACATATTCTAAGAGCCAAAATAGAATATTGATGTTACTCAATAAATTATTTTGTGCATAAACACACATAATGGAAGAGGCTCTTCTCCTATTAAATTCGACCACATAGGTCTTTTGTACAAGCAGCTTATTATGACCCTTATTTGCCTTATTGTTAGGCAGTAACCTCAAGTGGCTGTGGTCATTATGAGGAGCAAAGGAGGAAGTCAGGTGACATAGTATAAAAAGCAACAACGTTTATTTCAGTCAGGAACACTTTAGTCAAAGAAAACTTTATTTCAATAGTATTATATTTGGCAGTATGGCTCTTTTCTGGGGCCTCTCTGCCTTTCCTTGGGCTTACACAGAGAGCCTCTTCCACGCACCTATGTGGAAAACCTAATGCGGAGAGAGCACACCTCTCTGCCCTTCCATGTGCAAGCAAGGAAAGCCTTAAGGCAGAGAGAGCAAACTCCAATGCCCTTCCATGCATCTACATGGAAAGCCTAAGGCAGGGAAAGCAGCAGCAAAGACCCCCCGGGAACAGAGCAGCATCAGTGACAAACAGTAATGACACTGATAAGTCAGACACAGCATTAAAAGGGGGAGCTGGGTTGGAGGCGGGTTGCAAAGCAGCTTGCAGAGGAAGCAGCAACAGTAGGCAGGCCAGAGCAGTTTAAATAGGGTGCCCTGAATGAGATTCGCCAATTGGTTGCTTATAAAGGAATCATGTGATCTATCACCTGACTCCCTTCCATCAATCAGTTGCTCCATCAGTTGACTGGGCTGTCTGAGCTCAGCTGATGTTGCTGGGATGTGAGCTGAGCTTGACATCCTGTCCAACTTGAACCAACGCTATGCTCAATGTATGGAGATGGTTGGGTTGCAAGAATGGGTCAAAAAACACAGGACTTTGACATTTTGCTGCTGTGTCCTGTATGAAACCAAAAGTCAGTGCTGATTTATTTTAACTAGGTAATGTAGTATGTGACATATGTCATGTTACTCTCGTAACAAATGTACTTGTTTTAACCCAGACCATGATCTTTTTACAAAACCTGACCAACTAGGTTTCTGTTTTTTGCTAAACCTATCAAAGTAGTTTTGGTGCAACTGCGACCGTTAACAGCCATATGTGACCTATTCCAGTCGATTAGGTATAACACCGCTAGGAGTGCTATTTCAGGAAATGCTCTTGCAGATTGTATTAGAAGATTGGAACAAACAACTTGGGTGATAGAAATATGGCATGTATGTGTGTTTTATGTAAGTTGAGGAAGTCTAATCCGTCCCTCCTGACAAACCTGATGTTTTATTTGATGCCACTGCATATCTTGTGTGATGTTTAAGTCACGTTCCATTACATTTTGTTTCATTTTGCGACATTTCACCTCAGCCAAGTGTTAAGACCTTTTGCAATACATCAGGTTTTGAGTGTTTAGTTTAAATTTCCGGCCTTACCAGTCCAGATGTGCACATTGAACAAATGCAGGAAAACAGGTGAATGTAAACTCACTTGGTGATGCACTTTACAATGCCCGATGTGATCAGTGCATCATAATGCATATTTTTCACTGTAGACCTGTCACACAGCAGACATGTTGACTGGTCATAGTAGGAAAAGCACACTAATAACAATAACAATGACTCCAAGACACCAAGACCCTGAAACTGAAGCAGCTAAATGGAATTCAGCAATCATTAAATGTGTTATTTCCACCTGTATTTTTACTGCGACATGTCAAAATGTCTGCTGTGAAAAAGGTTTATTGAATTGTGAGCAAGTGTCATCATGAATGTACCCGTTGGCTTGTTTGGTTGTCCTGCAGCTGATTGGTTGGCAGGTCTGTCTGAGAACACGTGGGTGCAGTACTCCTCAGGTTGTGTAGAGGTTTCTATCACATTTCCCACAGAGAGTCTCTTTCCATGCACTGTGTTTTGGTTTCTTTATCTTTTGCCATGTCCTGCAAGCTATTCTTGAAACCATTTGTTTGGCTAAACAAAATAACAATTATCTTTTTTTCCAAACTTATCTGGGTTTGGCTGTGTTGTCGGCAAACTGCTGGTCATGTTGGCTGCTGAAGAGAAGGGAGGAGATGCTTCCTAAACTGGCTGTTGATCAGAAGCAATGCCGACACGCTTTCATCTAGAATGACAAAACGAGGCGCTGATCCTGTGCATTTTTCCTGTGCTGTTTATTCTTTGGCCTTACTCTTAGTTTAGATTGTCTCTGTTTAGCAGCTGATGATGTGTGGAGAACTTGGATAATCATTTGTTTTTCTCTCATTGTGGTTCACATTTTCTTGCTCCAAAAATTACAGTATTTTTTTTTTATTATGTTCTTAAACTTTATCTTGTTTTGGAGCACATTGGCATTTAATTAGCAAAAGCTGGCTGTGCCACATTACTTTCACAGATTGGTGGGCTGTCAGCTCCTCCACTCTGTCCCTGTGGACACAAACCCAGTGAAATGAGCAGGTTTGCATCCTCCTGTTTACCTCACGTTAACAGGTAGTCTACATAAAACTAAGAGGTTCTGTCCCCACAGATTTCATGCAGGAAGAAGTATGAACAGGTGGCGCAGGTGTTGCCATAAGTGTGTGCTTAAAATGACCGAATAAAACCCCCCATAAAAACAGAGGAAATTATTACCTGCTACCCTGCGCAGATCTACTCATCAGCTCCCATGCAAAACGCAGAGCATTTTATCAGTAATGGCCGATGTGACTGCGATGGGCAGGGCACCTATCTGCCTGTATTCACAGATTAATATTTAAACATACCTGAAACTGACTCCCCTCCAGCGTGCTCCTCCTTGAACAGTAATTTCTGATTTTCCTGAGGAGCCTCGCAGTTCATCAGTCAGACATCTCAGCATACAAGTTCTGTCAGTGAAGGAGGAAGCAGTTCTGCTTTTACAGCGCGTCCCACTGTGAAAATAGAAGTGCGACCTCGGCTTTCAGCATCCGTTTGAGAAGGTGTTAGTAAAAAGTAACTTCATATGTTAGTGTATATAACAGATGTCTAAACCTAGCAATCACACAGAGAGGTAACATGCAGTGAAGTGCAAATCTCCCAGCACTCAGTACAGGCTGAAATGTACTATATATATTTATTCTTTTTCTGATGTAAGACTCTATCAGTTCTTCTCCAATCATGCAAAGTTTCTGCACTTGAACATGTTCCACTGATTCGCAAATAAACCAGGTGGCAAACCTGTTAGTAACAAGTGTTTATAGAATCAAGTGATACAGTGCCATGAGTTTAATTCTGCTCAACAGGAAAAGCCAAAACAATAATAGGAATTTCATCCATCTCATGTAAGAAGAGATTATTTGGCATTACTCTCACAAACACCAGTGTATAAATGAGGATCCCATATGGATCGGCAGAGCACTAAACCGTATCTATTATTAAAGCGTGAGGGAGAATTTTTAGAGCACTCTGAATTTCTGCCGTATTCATAATTTATATTTAAATCCTTCTTGGTCCCCACTACATATTCAGATCTCATTTACTGTCATCCGTGCAGACTCACCGCCTTTATCCTCCAGGAATCTGGTCTCAATTAATGTTCTTATCGAGATTTAGGAGAGGATTTGAAAGGAAAGGTGCTTGGCAGTGACCATGGAAACACACAGTGGAAGCAATTTGTGTGTTGTTACAGACATCAGAATAATTTAATTGAATGGCAGTGCTTTTCCTGTGTTTATACTACCACCGGGATCACACTGTGTTTACCATGTTGGCGAGCAGAACCTTGTATGTTTTTTCAGAGCTTGAATATATGCCCCCCTACCCACCCACAAACGATCTACTAGGACTTTGGGATCAGCCTTAGGATTGGTGCATAAATATTTCATTTAAACAAATTGATTGTTACAAATACCAATGGAGGTGTTCAATTTTCTGCCTGGTTTGTCTTTTTACAGAGGTCTGACTCTGTACCCAGCCCACTCCTGCACTGCTGAGGGGGAACTCCACACACAGCCTGTGTCTGTCAGAGGAGATAGTGTTGCAACCATATAGAGGGATGGAAAAAAAAAAATGGGGGGGAAAGCTTCAATCATTCATCACCTCTCCCCTGCACCAGTGTCACAGGGGTGGAGATTCAGAATTCAAAGAACAATGTTCAAGGATGCTAAAACTGCAGAAACAGAACGGGGTGCTTTTGGTGATTTGTCATACTTTTTGCATGGTGGACAGAACTGTAAAGTGCTACAATTTGGCCCAGGAAAAGATCTTCCAGGAACACGAGATCAGTAATGTCAGATTTATTTTCACTTTGTGTGTGTTTGTTGTGCTCGTGAAAGCACTGGCTCTGTTGTTTATATGCCATAACAATAATGCAGGCCAGAAGCAAAGCAGAAACAACAAACAACCAGCAAAACCAAAATGAAAAACAAAGGGGAAAGAATTCATTTCAAAGCATGTTTCTACCATTAATTCAATTGTAAAAAGGAAATAAGAATAAAATGAAAGTCTCTATCATTCATTATAGAAAACAAAAACAAGCTTGCATATCAGATTGTACGAAAATGCCGTTCCCTCTCTTAGCATTTTAAAATTTGATGTAGACAAAATGAAGCTGAATGCACAAACACTAACTTGTCTGCAAACTCAGTCTGAAACTAATTTTTATTAAAAATGTCTTTGTTTTTGCATTTTATCATTGTGTACAAATCATAACTTTCCTCTTCCCCCTATTTGCTACTTGTTAGCTGATGTAGGGCACAGCAGTGATGCGAATGCATTATTTAACATAAGCAAATGTTATACAGTAGAATTAATTATGAATTGAAACGGATGCATATTTGATTTCTCCATTTTTCCCCTAGCGTACACCTCTGGGCTTTGCCTGACAAAGAAAGCTCAGCAAACAAGAGTTGTGATTCAGGCTGGAGCTTGTTCCAGACTCTCCTGAAGTGACCAGTCATGTCTGTCAGTAGCAGTGTGGAAAAATTACCTCCTTCTTCCCAGCTGAACAAGAAGCAGAGTTTTACACCCACTGAATACAACTGCCAGGACACAACTTCTCTTGAAGCACAGACAGGGAGAGTCCATCTGAACAAAAATGACTGAAGTGATACAGCTTTAGCCAAAAGTGTAGGTACTGAAATTAAACTTTTGTGTGGCAAATGCCGAAAAATGCACAAAAGCTAATTTCCACATGAGAGAAGTCCCGAACATTAAAAAGTAATAAAGCGATTGTAAAATAGTAACAATAATGTATCTCACAGTTCACAATTAGGCTACTTGTGAATTAACGTGATCAAAGAGAAATACGTGAAGAAAACGTCAACCTTTTAAAGGGATACCTTGCCATTGTTCAACCGGCTTTGTATCACAATTATGTAGGTAGTATGTGTAAATGAGCTATGATCATAAGTGCTATATCGTAGGCAACTGGACTTGCTTGACTTTCTTGAAGATGTTTCACCTCTCATCCAAGAGGCTTATTCAGTTTACCCAACAAGAACTGAATAAGCCTCTTGGATAAGAGGTGAAACATCTTCAGGTCCAGTTGAGGAATACCATGACCTGGATGACTGAGAATCTTCACCAACATAAATGAACCATGGTAAATTTCTTTCAGTCTCACCAGTGCCCAGAACTTCCTGCTCATCTCCCAGCTGAAATCCAGATTTTCGCTGGCTCTAAGGCTGTTGCTAGAACTACAAATTGTACTCATGCATTTTTGTGTGTCCGCCACCATGTATATAAAGAGTAAAGTAGCAGATACTATATATATTTTCTTTTTCTGATGTAAGACACTATCAGTTCTTCTAGGGTGACCATATTTTAATTTCCAAAAAAGAGGACACTCGGCCGGCCACGACATAGCCTACTGATGATACTCGCAGTTTACTCAAAGATGCCTTATAATTTTAATATATTTAAAATTTATATGTATGGATAGAAAATTCAGTTATATTACAAAATAATATCTCTCAAAGACAGAAATTCAGATAGGCCCCAATAGGGGACACATACTCACACTAGAGTGTGGCG
>NC_065523.1:18950615-18988390 GCF_006386435.1 Epinephelus moara | reverse complement strand
AGTGCTTTGGTCATTAAATAATGTCGGGCTCGGTTCGGGTTCAGACAGAAATATGCTGCCCGTGCCGCACTCTAACACACACACACACACACAAACACATGGAAAACCGGACATTATCATCAGTTTATAAAAGACCCCCGGACGCCCCGGACGGGACGTGAAAAGTGGACATGTCCGGGCAAAAGAGGACGTTTGGTCAGCCTAGTTCTTCTCCAATCATGCAAAGTTTCTGCACTTGAACATGTTCCACTGATTTTCAAATCCTTGAAAACACCTCTATCTTGTATATTTTTTGATATTTTATACTCTGGGACTAGTGAGTGACACTGACCCAGGGAACCCACTGGTTGTCCTTATTCCTTTGGGATAAATAAAGTTCTATTGAATTGAATTGAATTGAATTGAATTGAATTGAATTGAATTGAATTGAACTGAATTGAATTGAATTGAATTGAATTGAATTGAATTGAATTGAATTGAATTGAATAACCCTGTGACAAAGGATCCGACTTGACTTTCTACTGTTTCCTTGGTCTCAGCACATAATTATTAACAAATTGCATCCTCTAAAGCGATGCTAAGAGGTCATGGCCGTTTCCAGGTTTCTGTGAGATCAGGTTGTGTGAATTGTGAAGCAATAAAGCCAACACAAAACATCCTTCATGTATTTGTGTATCATTTTTTGTGAACAATAAATCTCTAACTAAGCTAAAACTATATCTCGGCCAAACATTCACAACATAACGTCAGCACTGACATTGCCTTTCAAGGATATCAGAAGCGGGGGAGATGGCTAAATCCCTCACCTCAAAGGCATACAGCCAGTTTGTTTTCAAAAACACTGAGTAAACTGGGGACCAATATCAAGGTTGTGTGCTATATAAACAACAATGCTCCCAACTTAGTAAAAGCCTGCAGGGACCTTCTCCAGGACGGAGATATGAGAGCAGTGCACACACTGTACACTTCACTATGCAGAGGTTAACTTGAGGATATTTATCAGCGGACAGAGCTAAGTGGAATTACCATACATGCTCTGGAGGCAGTGAAATGAAGTTTGCACTCATAAAGCAGACTGTACGTTAGCTAAGTGCAGTGCATCCAGTTAAAAGGTGGTGATATGTCAATGTGGTGTTCAGACGTTTTCTCCACTCCCTTGATGGCCAGAAATTAAGTGTTGCAGGTTTAAACTAAACAGGAAAGATATTTTTCTGTCTAAAAATGTCTCAAAATAAAGTGTCAGAGCTATGTCTGTCAAACTTTCATTTCATTTTGTCACCAAAATCATTACAAGCTAGCCCCAAGCCAGCCGTCTCCCAAACAACTGAGGTAATGCTGGTTGTTCCAAAAAATGTGTCCATCAAATGTCTCACAGGAATCTAACAAGCAGAAACAATTCACATTTTTCTGCATAACATGAGGCTAGAACTTGTGCTCACTGTAGTGCTCTGCTATGTACTACAACTGAATAGTATTCATATTACTGTCAGTTTTGGAGCACTTAAGCAGAGACGTGGTAATTTTCTGGAAAACAGATGTCTTGTCAAATGTCTTTAAGTGCACTACCACCACCTAACATGTCATTTGACCATTTACAGATAGACTTTATTGAGTTGACACTGAGTGAAGGTAAGATGTACTGTGCTGTTGTCATGGACATGTTTAGAAAATGGGTGGAAGCGTTCCCGGAGTCAAAGGCAGACGCAAGTGCTGTCGCCAAGGTTTTGGTAAGTGAAATTATTCTGAAATGGGGAATTCTATGAAAGATCAGTAATGATAATGGTACACTTTGTGAATGCTGCTTTGAAGGCAGTGGGTGAGTATTTAAGTATTGATATGTACATTGCTTTTATCACTCAGCAAGCGCAGGGGCTGTTGAATGGGAAACTGGGATATTGAGATGCAAAGAATGTTGGGCTTTTCTATAGCAGTATTTTCCCTCTATACACCACAGATGAAAACATGAACATGCCTTCTCTCAGACTAGTGGAAAGAAAACATCAAATACAATTTTAGATGTTTATTTGAGTTCAAATTTCTGTTCTGAAAAGGTAAAAAAAAGTAAAGTGCACATTTAATTAGAATAATGCCTCATTTGCACATGAAAACATAACATTTTTGATAACTTGTAAAACCAAAAAGAAATCATTGTCTTAATGTAAGTAATCAGCTGGGTCACTTTTAGTAAAACAAACATTAAGGGATAACACTGCAATTAGTATTTGCAGGGTCCTTATTCCAAGAGACTATTTCAGAAGGAGAGACAGAAGAGTGAAGTAAAGATAATATTTAATACAGAATATAAGTGTACAGATAGACAGATGATTTGTTCTTATTAAGATTTAGCAGAAGTCTTTGGCACTTGGACGCCAGAGGGAGATATGTTGTGATCAAGGGACAAACAAGCAGCAGCAAGATAAATTTCCCCATGGAGTCCAGACACTGGTGGTGGTGGTTGCTGACTCTGAGGCTGCTGACTGCTGAGGCAGATGAGGCTGATGAGTCCGTAAAGACTAGGTGGTGATGGGGAGGTGGAGGGCGCGCATGACTGCAGGAAGAAAGAACTATGGCAGAGAAAGGATCATATTTAAAATGAGGACCAGTGAGATGTAGTGATGGGATTTCTCGTTCACGTTGAAGAGCCGGTTCAAAGATGTGGTTCGTTCGTTCATTTTTTTGTTTGTTTTGTTTTGTTTTTTTGCTGTGTGTGTGTGTGTGTGTGTTTGTGTGGGGGGGAGTGTTAGTGGGTTCAACGACGAATCGCATTGCTGATTTATTGCATCACGTGATCTGCATATTGTAACGTGGGCCCAGAATAGGTTCCGCAGACTGTGATGTTCGCAAACGAGCCGACTCTTTGAACCGGCTCTTTGAAGTGAACGAGTGAGCGGCTGCACTGTCTTTCTCCCTCACAAACTCTCAACTCTCAAGTCTCTCTCAACTTGTTCCAGATCAAATAATCTGAAATTAATGGATACTGAGTAAATTAAAGCAAAAAACAAAGAAATTGGGAACTGGCTCGTTCACTTCAAAGAGCCGGTTCAAAGACTCGGCTCGTTCGTGAACGTCACATCACTAGTGAGATGATAGGCTGACAGAGAAGGTGCGTCGCTGTGCTATTGGTTTATTTTGAATCAGCTGATGACTCAATTGACCTACCCAGACAATGACACCTAGAGATAGTGAGTAAGCATGCATGCAAGGAGTGAGAAGCAGGGTGAGAAAGAAACTTACAGCCTGAATTTTTTTTTTTTTTTCTGAAACTCTGAAATCTTAACTTTGGCAGCACTTACACACTAAACTTTTCAGTTTTATTTATGTCTATATTCTGAAGGTTTTTACAGCGGAGTTTGGTCATATATCATTCATAGCCTGATTTAGATAACATGTTATTCTTAAAAACAAGATGAAAATTGATATTTTTTTTTTAAAAGGCTGTTGACAGTATTATCTATATCCATCCATCCATCCATCCATCTATTTTCAGGCCAAGCAAAGCACCCACTTTCTAGCTCCTCCTGGGGGACCCAAAGGCGTTCCCAGGCCAGATGAGATATGTAATCCCTCCAGCGTGTTCTGCGTCTGTCCCCGGCCTCCTACCAGTGGGACGTGCCCGGAACACCTCTAACAGGAAACGCCTAGGGGGCATCTTGATCAGATGCACAAACCACCTCAAACGACCCCTTTCTACATGAAGGAGCAGCGGCTCTACTCCAAGCTCCCTCCGGATGTCCGAGCTCCTTACCCTATCTCGTAGGCTGTATCCATGATCTCACCCTTTTGGTTACTACCCAGAAATCATGACCATAGGTGAGGGTTGGGACATAGATGGACCAGTAAATTGAAAGCTTCACCTCCTGGCTCAGCTCCATCTTCACCACGGTGGTCTGACGCAGTGCCTGCATCACTGCAGAAGCCACACCAAACCGCCGATCCCCAGTCCGCAACGCCAGGGTTGTGAGGGCAGCAGGCCAAGCAAAGCACCCCAGACGTCCCTCTCCTCAGCAACACTTTCCAGCTCCTCCTGGGGGACCCGAAGGTGTTCCCAGGCCAGATGTGATACGCAATCCCTCCAGCATGTCCTGGGTCTTCCCTGGGGCCTCCCACCAGTGCCATCTCTAACGGGAAGCATCCAGGAAGCATCCTGATAAGATGCCCGAACCATATCAACAGACCCTTTTGAACGTCCCTCCCTCCGTATGTCCGAGCTCCTTACCCTATCTCGTAGGCTGAGCCCAGCTACCCCATGGAGGAAACTCATTTTAGCCGCTTGTATCCGTGATCTCACCCTTTTGGTTACTACCCAGAAATCATGACCATAGGTGAGGGTTGGGACATAGATGGACCAGTAAATTGAAAGCTTCACCTCCTGGCTCAGCTCCATCTTCACCACGGTGGTCTGGCGCAGTGCCTGCATCACTGCAGAAGCCACACCGTCTGCCGCACCGCACAATGCACCAAACCGTGATTCCTGTCCCTGTGGGTGGTGGTCCAACAGGGCGTTTTTTCTATATAGCTATTTTATTTCGATATCCAAACTTCCCTCTGTAAAACCTTTGACTCTATATGTAAACAAGAATTTTGAACCTCAATCCAATGTTCTGGAAATGTGTGCAAATTTGTTCATATTTAATTAGTTAATGCCTCATTTGCATATTTTAATATAAAACCTTGGGAAACTGTAATCAACTTGGGAAATTTCAGGGTGACATCTATTAATAACACCTGCAGTGTCTCTACATAATACACCCTGGCCTGTAATGTACTTCCTACTCATCACTTGAACAGAGAAGAGATATACTGTACACTGTAGCTACATGCATTTGTCTCCTAAAAGGAAAAGTGAAGTGCGTGTGAATGAAGTTCCATACACGACGACCCTCAAACTGAGCACGCTTGATGTCCTAACGCACAGCCTGAAATACAGTTCTCTATTCCCTATCTTAGTCAACCTGAACACATCCTATTTGAAGAGGATGACAACTAAGAGGCTCCAGATGATGAAGCTGACACTTCCAGAGAGTGCAGGCTGTGATGTCCCCGTACTGAAGCTTGAAGTTTTGCCTCACAATCAGTGTAAGACCGCTTTTGAAGTGAGTTGAAAGAAACTTAAATCCAATGACGACTGGGTGCGCTTCCTCATCTGTGACCAGACTGGGAGTGAGTGTTGATACGCAGCAAACTTAATGAGGATGCTCGTATTTCACTTTTCCCTAGAAAACAGCCCTCAGACAGATAATGATTATGTTTTCATCATACTTGCATAAATTGAATATTCTTAAATGACAAGGGTTGATCTTAACTGCAGGAAGAGACATTATTATTTAAAAACTTCAAATAGTAATAATTCACCACCCATATTGGTTTCTTTTCTATGCTCCCCTTGATCTATAGCTACCAATTAAAGAATAAATACATCACATGTACATCTGACAACCAAATGCAACATTTTCTGATTTGTTTAATACATTTTTTTATTCTCCCACAAGCAAATCATTTACTTGCAATTCATCTGTAGCATCTGAATGGCAGGTAAATGCAGTTTTTTAAAGCTCTGTGTGATTTCAACAACCCAGCATTCATCTTTATTGACAGCAGAGTATGGCACCTAAGGGGACGGAAGCAATGTGACACATCAACTTTTCAAACAGGATGGAAACTTAACTTTTCAAGCTAAGAGTGAGCAAAAGAGCCACCCTGGCCTGAGGAGACACAAAGCTAATCATGCACTGATTAGGCAACCAAGGAGGAAATGAAAACTCAGCTGCTCTTTATCAAATTACATGACCTTGCCTTTTTTTTTGTATTTTTCACCATATGTTAATTTGAACATTATAAATAAAGCAGTTTATTTTTTTATTTTTTTTTTACACTCAGAGCAGATTTTTGTTCATACACAATCTCTCCACCTCTGTTCTTCTTTGCTTTGTGAGTAACTATCTGTGACCTCTCTGTGTGACCTCTATCTTTAAAAAAAAAAAAAAAAAGTTGTTCATGCTCACAAATATTAACTGGACTGTCTTTGACTGTGGGAAGGCCAAACAGTATGTGTTTCATATTTAAACAGGCTGGTTTCGGCAAACAAAGCTTGTGATTGGGGTTACAGACCACTGCAGAGGCAGAGGCATCAACCTTGAACAATGAGTAAGAAAAAAAAAATCTGTTGAAATAAATCTTGAGAAACTTTAGAAAGAGTGCCATCATTCAAACTTGACTGTTAATTAATCATATACGTAGAGATTTTTTGAGCATTGTTTCTTGCTGTTTTTCTGTTGAGATTCCTGCCTCTATGGCTGAATTTCTGAATGCAACATTGACAAGGACAAACATTTTTACATCTTGAAATAGGAAAGCAAAATGTCCAAACAAAAATGTTGCCAGACTGTTCAGTTTTTTGGGTGACAGTACCCTTGAATTAGAGCTGTCAGCAGACTTTTAGCTTCCCATCGTTTTGTAATTCCACATCCAAAGCCGTGACTGGAGCGGTTGATGTCCAAATATTTAGATGTCAGTGTTTCAGTGTTCCAGATCTTTAATTTTACCAAACAACATTTCTCTCAGGTAAATTACATGCTGCTTTGTATTGCAAAGGTGCAAATGACGAGGGAAGATGGAGGGCAAAGGAGCAAAGAAGGAGTTTGGAAGGCAGAGTGCGGGAGCAGAACCATAGACAGCTAAGAGTCAGCGGTGCTAATGTGGGGTCTGAGTGTGTAACCTCACTCTCAGTGCGCTCTGATTAAAGAATGATTTATAGGCCTGCTGGAGAGCCCTCTCAGCAATCCGTCTCCTCAATGAGATTTTTTTCCCCTTTCGAGGGGTTTGGTAAATCAAGCCATCTTGGAGAGGATCTCGGGTGGACAATGTCAGTGTGTTACTGAGAGGGAGCCATTAAATGCTATAATCAAAAATGCATGGGGGGTTCACAGGTGCATACAGACACTTATTTGTCACATACAGTGTTGGTCCTGACTCCTTCAGAGGAATAAATCAGTGTATGGAGACATTTACGCATCTATCATTCCCACAGACTGATCACCAGACTAATCTTAGTCTCTCGGCTTTAGTATTCATTTGCATGTGAAGATTATGTTCGATAATGAGTGTGTTGGAATATTACATTTCTTTCTCCCTCCTCTATATTCATACTAAAATGTTAAGTTTATGCAGTGTTCCCTGATTGTTCAGACCCAAATGGATAAACTAGTGGTAGTAGCAGTACACTGTGGAAAAGTCCATATCCAGTCAATTTGTATATTATTGAGACCTAAAAGTCTTTTCAGACATGCTAGCAGCTAAATGCTAATGTCAGTATGCTAACATGCTTATAATGACTATGTTAACATGCTGATATTTAGTATGACTTTTCTCATGTTTAGTTCAGCATGCTAACATTCGATAATTGGCGCTAAATAAAAAGTACAGCTGACAATGATATGATAATATGATATGTATTTGGTCATTAAGTGTTGGACAAGTGGAAATTTTGACCTCATGATGGCACTGGATGAAAAATTAAATGATGAGCAAAAAAACTTGAGAGCAGAGTCCTCTGCCAAGGCAAAACGCTCTATCTCACAATATTAACAAAAGTAAAAAAACATTTGTGTATCTGCTGCATGATGTGGATTCATGCCAAGATTTAATGTGTTCTTTATCGTTCCACGATACACCCTTCCACCAAGTTTCATGGAAATCAGGCCGGTAGTCTTTCAGTAAACTTGGTTATTCCACAGGCTAGTTAATAACATGTCGGGCAGGAAATCCAAAGTGTGGGATCATTTTGAGAAGGTGAAGGACAAACCCAAGGTGATATGTAAACTCATCTTCATTGGTCGACTACAAACATGACGTATCATCTGAAACATGTCAGTAGCTACATGCCCATTAGCCACTTAACACAATCATTACTGCTTTGCCGACAGCGTCATTAACAGGCGGCTCGCTCAGTGTGTGACGTGCACTTGTAGATAAAATATAGGCCTATATTAATGAAGGTTCATTAGTACGGTTTTGTATTTCTCTGTAATGTAGCACAGTGTTAACAATGTTACTGATACTATTCTTTCTCACATCTTCAACTCAAACCATTGTGTTGCCCCGGCCAAAATATACAATTTAATAATTAAATTAATGTGGGCGACTAGTCGACTAATGGCCCAAAATGACGACTATTGGTCGAAAATTCTTAGTCTGGGGTAGCCCTACAGTAAGGTAAAAAAAAAAAATCCCTTGCAGTATTTTTTTTTTCCCCATGTCATCGTTCAAGAAAAGACTCAAAACTGACACTGTAATCTGACTACTAAATTACTATTTAAACAGCATCTGCACAGGAATGATTCTGCTTTTTTGAGCTTTTTTGATCCATATAAGTGGTTGATCACTGTAACCATGATCACTATAAGTGGTTTCCACTATATTTCAATCTGGACCAAAGTGATGGAGCAACTGACTGACAGCCTTCGAGCCATGCTGCTACAGTACCATGTCTTCAAATCTAAGAAAAAATACTGCCATTTTTCAACCTGTTTTTTGAGAAAAGTCAGCTTGTTGCAAGCATTTTGTTGAGATGAGTATCAATAACTTTATTAGAAGACAGAATAATTTGGCTGCACAACAACCATGTTAAATGGCACTGACACAAAATAACATGATTTGTATTGGAAACACACTGAAACTCTCTCATTGTACCGTTTCTAGAAAATAAGGACTCAATAATGGACAAAAATGACTTGACAAGATGGATATATCACTTCTGGTCTGAAGACTTCGGCACAGCAGCAGAACAATGGCAGTCCTTATGATGGGAAGTCACTGCAGAGCGCTCTGACACACCCATCAATCATTAACAAATCATCTGCAGACTGAATCCTATCTATCAAATGGTGTCATGATGCCATTTGTCCAAAGCGTGCTGCATGACACTGTGGTCTGAATCACAAGTGCAACAGTTATTGCAACAATAGATAGCTTTTCATTTCCTCATTATCTCCAAAGAATACAGTATGCTTGAATTTGGGTCACAATATGAAACTTTAGGTACCTCAAATATGGCTGTGCTGCATTCAAGTTTGCATTCCATGAATGTGACCTTTTTATTAACCGCAGCACACAAGCACTCCATGTGTTGTTTCCCAATTATCTCTTCCTGTTTATCCAATTACATTAATTAGAATGCACTGTATTTACATAACCTAGAACAAATAAGCCATTGAGCTAAACCTATTATTAAGCTTCTGTAAAAATAATTACTCCACCTACTGTTGCCATTGTTATAATGTATCTACACTCAGGAACAAACTGTCACAGAAAAGCCTGCTTATTAACATAAATTATGCAAAACAAGTGTTTGGGTATCATGTTGTTATTATTAAAGATGTGCCGTCATATTAAAGCTCAATTTGATAACACCACAAAAAGTGAGAGCATGATATTTATCAGTAATGGAGAAGTACTCAGATATTTTACCATAATAAAAGTATCAATATAAAAATTAGGGATAACTAAGTACACCATTTTCTGTATCTGTATCTGTATCTATATCTGTGTCTGTCTCTGTATCTGTGTCTATATCTGTACCTGTATCTGTACCTGTACCTGTATCTATATCTATATCTGTGTCTATATCTGTATCTGTACCTGTATCTGTGTCAGTATCTGTGTCTCTATCTGTATCTGTACCTGTATCTGTATCTATATCTGTATCTGTACCAGTATCTTTACCTGTATCTATATGTGTACAGTATCTGTATCTATACCAGTATCTGTACGTGTATCTATATGTGTACAGTATCTGTATCTGTGTCTGTGTCTGTATCTGTATCTGTATCTGTATCTGCATCTTTATCTGTTCAGCCAACTAAATTATCTACTCGGAGTGGACGGACTTTAAGTGTGGCGTGGGTGGGTTTAAATTGGAGGTGGGTAGGACCTAACAGGAAGTTGTTATTTTAAGACTGAAATTGATATGGGTTGATCAGAAGCTGCTTTATTTATTATTAATTAGAAAACCATTTACAGAGCAATCTCAGGACTCAGCTTCAGGTCATTTTTAATCACAACAGTAAGAGCTGAACAGACCGACCCAAACAAGAATTATCGTTCATCACAAGTACAGATATTGACATATTTTACTTGTATGATACTCGTACTCACAACGAGTGCGTTGTTTGTACGGGATACTTGTTTCATTGTAGTATTTGACTCAATCCCAATAAATAGTCTATGTTAAAATACTCCATTACAAGTATTTACAAGTCATTCATGCAAAGCTCTGATGCATAAGGTATCAAAGTAAGTACTGAAGAATAAGTAAGTATCGTTTCATTTTACCGCTGTAAACAGTCGAGGTAGATAGAGATTTAACAATTTTATATAGCCTACATTTTGGTAGTTAAGTCCAGTGGCTCAAAACCAAGGGTTTGCCCCCCCCTGAAAAAGTCACAAGATGAATCTTGGGGGTCATGGAAAAGAGAACAAAAAGTTCTGCTGGAAAAAAACTGAATTCTTTTTTTGGGTCTTTCTACTGGCTTTTCTCTAAAGGGTTCAAGTCAGAAACTTGCTATTGTAGTATACTTAAAAAGTTTATCATATGTTTTTTTTTTAATGTAAATTCTTATTTTGTAACTAGTAACTAGGCTATAGCTGTCACAAATGTGTAGCAGAGTGAGTAATGCTTCTTGTTGGGTTACACCAGTCCAAGATGGCAGCATGCGTTTGTGCAGCAGCTCTTCGCTCTCCAATTTGGTGCTTTTTTGCATGTATGCAGTATTTGCTTGTTTAGTTCTATGTGGATTGGATGGTTGAATGTATGAAGGATGTGGTTTTTAACTGTCAGCTCCTTACAGAAGAGGCACTCCTAATTTCGTTGTTTTTTTAATGAAACACTGACAATAAAAGGGCATTCTGATGCTTTCCCCTATTTTTTTTTTTTCGTGTTTGTCACAAAAAAGGTGCATTTACATTCCTCTGCTGAAGGGGCGATGTCTGTGCCGAGCATTTCCCTAAAATCTGAGATTTGATGTACCTCAGGCAAACTAGATTAGGTAAGTCACTACTACCAAAGCCAATCATTGTCTATTACAGGAAACACATATCGATGGAAGAACAGACATCGTCACAACATCAGCAAAGAAACTTGAAACCTCTAGCACAGAGCTGAAGAGGACTTGTCAGTACAGAGAGCAGAGTTTGCATTAACATAGTGAAAGTCTTGACAGCAAACATGGCAGTGTGTGCAGGTTTGGATGTAAACCAGGAACCTGGAGGTTCCTTCCACCATATACCAAGTATGGTATATGGTATATTGAAGCAGATATTATTGTATATTTCACAAACACTAAAGCAGCATCAGCCGACAAATTAATAAACACAATAACCAAATTAAAGATACTAACTACACCTAGGGTCTGACTGAGGCTCGAACATGTACGGCTGAATCTTTCTGATGTTTCCTCTTAATGCCGCTGGCCATCTTGATGTGCACTGTTTTGTTCACTGCTCAACAAGAGTAGCAGTGGAGAAAGTGGAGACTTACTGACAGCAAATTCCTCAGTGAGGGAGAAAGACTAGATCTACTTCTGGAAAACCACGTTAAACAAAATATTAGTATAAGTATTTTAACATAGGCAACCTTGAAACATGTCTGGAGAGGAACTTTAAGAACAATACTTGAGTAAATGCTGGCCTCCATAGCTAGCTTCTGCCACTGGTAGTTACTGTGAGATGAATTCTATGGGTAAAACACAATGAGCATATCAACATACAACAGTATGCCGAATCTATTTTCCAAGGATGGTAAGGGCATGACCGGACTGCTCTCCCTCTGAGTGGTTAGTGCTTGTCACATTTGTTTTTTGGGTTGGTTATATTTAGGCATGAGGAGTGAGATTGGTTAGGGTAAGAATGTCAGGGTAAGCCAATCAGAGGCAGAGTGAAGCAACGTAGGGTCGGACAAACCTTTGCCATCCTAGGATAAAAAAATACTTGCCTACAGCACATGTCCTTCAAAATTCTTTAAACCGTTTTTTACTCTGTCACAACTCTTTCACTCGTCTTCCAAACATCACAAAACCCTGTACAGCAGTGTGGCATTAATGCAGAACTTTCTGTCCTTCAGTAAAAAAGAAAAACTCTTAGACGCACCAATGTGAAAGTCTTTCATCCAGTCAATAACAATGTAAACAAAGCCACCACACGCTGCACAAAGATGTTTCCGCTGTGTGCTTCACTCTATATTTTCGGATTTGGCCTTTAACAATGTAGCCCACGTACAAAGCTAACCTGCCTGAATAACAGTGATTAAATTTGGCAGACAGCTTGCTCATCATTATGGCACAAGGAGAGGGCAGTCAGAGAATACTTGAAGGTGCTTAACAGAGTCACAGAACACAACATTTTTCTCTGCTGATTAGCTTATATAGAGCAGAGGAGCACGGGTGATGATTATTCCTCAGGATGAAAAAGGCTACATGTTGGAGCTGTGCTGGCTGTATAAATGTCGGGCTAGGCATGGTAATTTGATGTTTTTTAGCACCATTTCCCCCATTGCATATTTCAACTGAAGTGAATTCACATTTCAGCTGAAAACATCCTACCCTTGACTGTAATGCGGAATAAAGAGTAGACTTTGCAAAGACACAAAGGCGCCTCTCAGAATGCTAAAAAAACAAGTTAAACTGCAGCTGCATTGCAATAGCTTATTCTGTTAGTCACATCACACCATTGTCTCTGTGATTAACCAGGTAGTCCATCTTGCATGGATATGACAGGCCTGCAAACAGTATGTCTGTCTTGAATGTGTAATATATTTTTCTGGAGCAAGTGCGTGTACAGCTCCTTGCAACAGAGCTGTCTCCCTGGAAAAAGTGCCAATTATAATATTAAAGCTGTCTCTACCAGTGACCTTTTTGCATTTGCTCTGTATGCTATTACACTCAATCAAGAAAGGTCAGTGGTGGACGTGGGTCTCATGCAAAAACTTTTTTTTTTTTCATCTTGTGTTGGCTGTTTGTACAATTGGATTTTATCACTGACATAAACACATGGAATATCACCCGTGTGACTTTGCAATAGATTTGGTGTTTGCATTCACTGGTATGACTTGAATTATAACGTGTTGTTCTGTATGCAGCATGTTGGAGCTTTGTAAAGTGGATGGTGTTGGGCAACCACCGCTCCTCCCAGATTAGTCTTGGCAAGTTGTTGGAGAAATCCAAAACTGGTAGAAAAGATTTCAGCACCCTTAATTTTTATCGTTCGAAATTGTTGCACGCCTAAAATATACAACTTCACATTGCATCAATCACATTTGCACACTGAGTCCGAAACTTTCATCCGGCATGAAAACTTTCATAACCAGTTTGATTTTCTACATTTTTTGCATCCGTCAGAACCCTTTAGAGATGTTTGACCAAAAATCAGTGGAGAAAATGTGGCCGCAAGGCACAGCCAAGATAGTAATACTTAGGTGGATGATGATGACGAAGAGGAGGATATGGACCACACACAGAATGTGGGGGACAGAGACGGAGGACAGCTCTGGCCCTTCGTGCAGCTACAGTGCCAAATGAAAGACAGGGAGGGAGTGAGGACAGCTAGCTAGATAGCTACTGTGGAAAGAGCGATGAAAAATGTTTCTTTTAATTTTGTCATGTATTGCCAATTTTCACAACGAAAAGAGCAATAAAACACATCGGAATCAGTGTGCAAGGTTTCTGTGCATAACGATTTTTTTCCCAATGACGGATTAAACAAATGCATCTGCACAAAAATAAATAAATAAATGGACTCAGTGTGCAAAGGTCTTTATATCTATACAGTGTTTCTTTTTATTCTTGAGCTTTTGGTCTAATAGACCTTCATAAGAGCATGCATGAATCAACAGTGGACTGGCAGGTAAACGTAACCAGTCTCAGTCTAATGCTGTGATCCATTTACGTTGCTACGAACGGTGAGACTCAAGATGATGTCATAAAATGTTGTAACTTCCTGTTTAAATTGGCAACATGCGTCCCCGTTTGCGTTTGTACCATTTACAACCTAAACGTAAACAAAGATGGATGCCTCCAAGAAAGCAGTCGTCGCCATTGCAGTAGCGGAGCCTTTATTATTAGCAACACTGCTAGCTACTTTCACCAAAACCAACGGATAAACAAGACATACACGACATTCCACGCACAACAACACATCATAAAGCATTCCCATAAGGCATTATAATCAGTGTTGGGTAAGGGTCACTTTAAAAGTAATCAAAGTACGTTACTGCGTTACTTTTTAAAAAAGTAACCAGCTACTTTACTGCGTTACTCCCTGAGTAAAGTAACTCAATTAATTTAAAAGTACTTCCAACGTTACTCCCTGAGAAAAGTAACTCAAGCACTTTTAAAGTACTTTTGAGTATTCTACATTTCCTATTGGGCAATGGACCACAGGGCGCTAAGCCTACATTTTTTTGTCTCCAAAATTAAAGTTATGGACCACTTGCCCTTCACTGAGATCCAATTCTCCCATCACAGCCGTCACTTTGACCAGTAGAAACACAGAACGATCTGCTGCCGTAGACAACTGTATGACAACAACACCCCAGCGTTTTTAATATTTCCTCTAGGGATGTTACCACACAGAGTAAAAGGGGGAAATGATGGTGTGAAACAGCAGAGGCACTTTGTCAACCCGCTGAGTTAACGTTACTGTCATTAGCATCAAGCTAGCAAACAATGGTACATCCTCACGGTCGGACATAAAGTAATAACATTAACAAATAGCGGCGGGGCTTTTACTCACCACAACTGCAGAGGCTCCCAGCTTCATTTGAAACAAACTACATTATAGACGGTCCGTTATTTATTAATCCCTCTGTGTGTTTATATATTTACTTTTTATCCGCTCCGTTGTCTTTGTAAAGTTAACATATCGCACCGTCATTTCAAACTCAACACTTGTTTCAAATTAAAAGCCCCTTATAACCTCAGCTGAGAGAATCCCTCCATTTTCTAAATAGACTTTTATTCTGAAACATTTGTCAGAACTTCCTGTGGAAGATACAGTAGCTTGATAGTTTACATATGGCGCTTCAAATGTAGCTCCTGCCATCTGCTGACGCTTTTAGGTGACTACAACAACATGTCACGTGAACAGACACAGTTCTGGCAGAGTATAATAATAGTGAAAGTAATAAAAATAGGACAAGAATAAGCCGATGACATCACACACCCCGTGAAAGACGACCGGGGATCATTGGTGAGTACCAGCGTGTAGCGTGTACCAGGCACAATGCAAGTCCTGAGTCTGAAATATGTCTGTCAGCGAGTCCTACTCCACCTATTTAGACTCCAGCATTTCTCCGACCACATAGCGAGCCACAAGCTCTGTGGCTTCTTTCAGACTGATAGGTTTAACGTTATCTCCGTTATTAGAACCAAACGACAGCCATTGCTGTTTCGGAGCTGAAGGACCAGCGTTCTAAAAGTAACGGAAGTAACTGATGTCTTGTTTGAAAATGTACTTAAGTATTTGATTACTCAAACAGCAAACTATTGCGTTAGGTTACTCGTTACTGCAAAAAGTAATCAAAGTACTCTAATGCGTTACTTTGTAACTTTGTAACTTTGTAACGTGTTATACCCAACTCTGATTATAATGTGTACGAGTAATTAAAATGAAGACTCAAATTTGCTAAACAGTAAAAATAATAGTAAAGAGCAAGCCATCTTTGCTTTTGTCAGTCTTTCGAAACTCGTAGTCCTCTGTCCTCTACTGGTAAAACCGTGTCGCTGCTTAATTTTGCACAGCTTCCATGCAGTGTGCACCTGTGGAAGAAGCTCCGCCTCCTGGGAATTGTAGTTTTTAAGTGTTAAATGGAGTTAGGCACACAAATAAAAGCCATACTTGTGATGCAACACCAAAATACAAGAAAGGGGAGGAACACAGTGAAAACAGAAAAACATATACAATCACAAAACATCTTATAACAGCGCAAAACAATTAACCATTTCATCACATAGTAAATGCGCCTTTGAGAGGGATCAGGCTCAAGCCATCATTAATCAGACATCTAAAAAACAAACATCTCAAAACAAAAGTAAAACAAAAGGCTACAATATGGAGGGGTATCAAGTGAGAACCATCATGAACCACAGACCCCAAATTCTACAGCTCTCTGCGTGGAAATAAAGTGCTAATTGTCATTTGTCTGATGTGTCACATTTGGTAGGCTGCGACACAGTTACGTAAAAGATGACAGATAGTAGTTATTCTAGATTTATTTATTCATTTGGAAGTCCAGTATGGTCACTTTCATGGAATCCATGACTACTGAATATGCTTTTAATATGAATAATTGCTATTCTTTTTTTAATTGCCGTTATTGTATTTCTAATTGACAGGAAAAGTCACACTGTTTGTTACTTCTCAAATTGAATGAACCATTGACACATTGCTATCACCTTTTCACTTTTGGAAAACACATGTACTTACCCCTATTAAATAGCACTATTTCTGTTCTGATGTAATAAATCAGTAAGATATTTTTGTCAGACCAAAGTAATGATTATGGTTTCCTGTAACATGCAACACACTGTGACTGAACAGCTCCAGAGCACTGCACCTGCTTTGCATAGTCATATCAGTGTTTGAGGAGGGAGCCCCTTTGTGGGCAAACTCTGAATTTCTCCTGTCAAATAAAATGAACAGCACTATAAATGGGTTGTACTTCCCACCCTCTTTTATCTTTATAATGACTGTCAGATAGTACAAACATTCACTGACAACATGTATTGATGCCACAGTATTCCAGAAAAAAAAAAAAAAAAAAAATCTGATGTTCCCACTTCCAAACCGACGCTGCATGATTCCTTGTAGTTGGTGTTTTTTATGTGTGTGTCAGTGATGAATGTGAAAAACCATCATGTCGTCTTCCTACCAGCAGAAACTGGTCCAATCAAACATCCTCGGGGCACCACAGGGATCATTTCCAGTTTGGACAAATCTACCAGGCCAATTTTTTACAATTTTTGGTACTGTGGTAAAACGTAACCTTACAAATATAGTACTGACTGGCCATTTGGATTGCCCAAAGTGGGTAAGAATAGAGCAGAACAATCACATGTCCTTATCCCATTATCTTCTTGATTTGACAAAAGCTAGTTCATACAGTAAAAGCAGAGAAACTCATCTTAGATTGCAGGACTTCTGACCAAAACAAGAACACACCAGAAGTTAGGGCTGACTTTTCAAATGAGTCCTACGTACGTTTTCTCTCTCCAGGGTCCTTTTTGGTGTCACTGTCAGGCTGCAGCACACTCTGGTTTAAACAGCAATTTAAACATGGTCATTGTCTGTATGAACCTCCTTATGTTAAAGGTATACTTCAGGATTGTCAGTTGCTGCCTGTAAACATGCTGGCCAGTGAAAGTGAGAGTAAAAGCCAACCCCGATTCACTCTCATTTGGTGTTTTGCTTGGCTATATGTAACCAGCGGACACTAGTGTTGTCTGCATAGTGTTGATATGTACTGTAGAGGTCCAGACTGTGGAAATCTTTGGAGGCGATCTCCGTTTATTCCTGACAATCCTGACAGCAAGAGGTAAAACAACATCCTCCGTCAATCGCGACCATATAACTCAAGCCCCTCTCTCATGGAGCACAACAGCAAAAGGGCCATGTTACATTCAATTCAGTACAATAAAACACAGGAAAAATACCTGATAGCAAGAGGTCAAAATACAATATTCCATCAATTACAACATATAACCCGAGCTCCTACACAAATTAAGTGACACAGGAATATATTAGCATGTTATACAATAAGCCTAGGCTGAAAAATTAACTTATAAACATAGCTTCACAGCGCTAAGCTAAAAAAAGCTCAAAAGATTCTGAAGGACTCATCCCACCTAGGACACCACCTGTTTGAACTGTTGCCCTCGGGCAGGAGATACAGGACAGTTAAAACAAATATAAACAGGTTAAAAACAGCTTTTATCCAAAGGCAATAACTGCACTTAGTGAATGCACTAAGGTTTTACTGTGGAAATGTGCTTGAGTGCAATACAAAGGGATTTGTGCAATAGGCTGAATGTCCTGTGTGTGTGTGTTTTGCTGTGATTTAGTGATATTTAAGTGTAATATTTATTACAGTGTTACTTTTACTTTTTATTATATAGTTTGTTAATGTTTTTATAAGCTCTTTCTTATTATATTCGCACTGAGGAGGTTGCATTCAATGTCATTGTACATGTGCAATGACAATAAAGATTTTCTATTCTATTCTAAAACACGGAAATTACTACGAGAGCTATGTCACTTACCTCTCCCATGGAATACAACAGCAAAAGGGGAGAGGTAAGGTGGGAGACACCACTTTATAGGTGAGGTACCCCCAAAGGCGAACGTAGGGGTACAGAAATTGAGTATCAAACATTCCACATATTGACTACGGAGGCCTAAGAGTGTCAGGTAATAACAACTGAAGCAAATTTTGTGGAATTGTAATACTCAACATTACAAATGTTCATTTGACTTGTCACACATATTACTACCTTTTAATTGACCCATATATTTGTGTTTTTTCGATGCTGTGACACCTGGTTGATACTTTTTTTAACAGCCCTGACCTCACCTGAGCGATGTGGGGGTGCATGTCCATAAATGTCATGAACATGAAAAACAAGAAAATCCGGGCAGAGTCTCTGCAAAAAATACACCACCACATGCTTTTAATGGATCATAGGTGATGACTAAGAGGGATTACTTCTGTATGACACATCATTTTTTAGGAAATTCCTGCATAGTGTAACTTTAAAGTACAGAACAAGTAACATGTTTGCCTCATATCTGTCAAGTATGTTTCTGTATACATTGGCATTAACCGAAGTTTATGTACTTTGACGCCTGGTTGACGTGTAAACTACAAGTCGTGTTGCCCACTTAAACTACCATACACTGTAAAAAAAAAAAAAAAAAAAAAAGGGAAAATCCAAATCGAGCAGTAGGTTTTGCCACAAATGCCAAAAACATGTCCCACATTTTGATATTCTGATTCAAGTTTTATCAGATCAGCTCCACATATTTTTGGCACAAACACTGGTAAAAAATAAGTTTAGAGGGCGGCATGATACTGTGGCTCACTGATTAATATTATTTCCTCCCACCATGAGAGTCTGAATTTGATTCCTGGCCTAGGCGTTGTGCTTACTTTTCATTCACTTCAATGTGATCACAGAGTTGGCTGCTGTAAGTGCGCCTCAATGAATATTTTTCCTCCACTGTTGAAAAACTTTCATCCGTGAACATTTGGGCTCGACCCCTCCATGTGTCGCTCGCAGCGATGTTATAAGTCTCTCTTTAGAGAATACATTTTGTTGGTGAGTGCAGCTCTCTGTTAGTGGAGCACTCACTTACTGTGTCGACGGAGACTGTTAAAATTTGATTCATCATTTCCTGTGGGCGGAGAACTGTCCACTGCCAAATGGAGAACTTAATTTGAATAAAAAGAGTGAATCTATCTGTCCCAGTGGGGAAGAGAAATCCTCTATGGCCACAAACACAAATGCGTGTTTGAAAAATATTCTGAAGCTTATGAAAAATAGAGGCCGTGTTGATAAACAGGAAATGAAACCAATTCTTGAGAGATCATTGAATCAGAGATGTGTGGTTTATCTGACTTTGTAAGGAAATAAACTTTAATGTTTGATCACTTTAGTGGACTAAACTTTGCAGCTGAGAGATGAAAGTAACTTAATTTCAACCCTGCTGTCTGAGTACGGGGATAGGCAATTGAATTTTTTTTTTACAAATAACATTGTTAGCAATTGATCATATAAACGGTCAAAGAACACAATTTTCCTTCTACTGCAGTTTTATGTCACCAATGAACCCTTTATTTTTTTCTCAGTTTCTATAGTTTGGAACACTTTCTTCTCTTGGTTTAAAAAGAGATGCTACATTTTTAGCTGAAGTTTGTATTTATTTTAATGTACCAACAGTGGTTTAGTGTAACTATTTACTCAAGTAATGTGCTTAACAAATTTGTGGTACTTTTACTTTACTTGAGTATTTTAATCTTATGCTACCTTCTACTTCTACTCCACTCTTAAGAGGACATTATTGCACTTTTTTCTCCACTGCAATTATTTGATTACTGTAATTACTTTACAATTTTTATTCAGGAACCATCTGAAAAGAAACAAGTGCAGCTAAAACTTTTAGTCAGTTGATTAGAAAATTAATTGGCAACTATTTTGATAATCATTTGGGTCATTTTTCATGCGAAAACATTTCGTGATTGCAGCTTTGCAAATATGATGACTTTGTTTAAATAATCTGAATTATTGTAATTTAATGAATGAATTTATTTTTTTCCTGCATTTTAACGGATAATGTTTTTAATGCAGGACTTTTACTAGCCCTTTACACGTCCATTTGGGTGGACAGGATGCGTTTAGATTTCCAACTGAAGAAATATAAACCAATGAAAAAAATGAATATATTATGTGAAACTATAAAAACACATTCTTAATTCTGTTAAACTAGAGTACTTAAATACTATTCAATGCCTCTGTGAAAGCTTTGAACCTTGCGTCTGACTCCTCAGCCTTTCCCCTCTCGCTTTCTACACCTCCCCCTCCCTCTTGTATCCCCCTCCCTCAATCTGCTCCTTCCTCTTGACTCTTCAGCCCCCCCCACACCTCCACCTGTTGAACTACATACGTTTTCTACAAAAAAACAAAAATCTTGTCAAAATATTATTTTTGTCACAAAACTTCTGATAACAAAAATGAATTTATTTACAGCTCAAAAAGCCACCGCAGATGAAGGCTGCAGTACTAGTATTAATTGTAGTTAAAATATAGCCAGTGCTGCCTGATGTCCTGTCCTGTCCTGTCCAGCTTAGACAGATGATTAATTGCAATTTCCTCCAAACATTAATTCACTATTTGGAAATTTTAACAACTGTATTACTACTTAGATGTTACGTGATGTTTGAAAATTTTATTTACCTGCAAGGGTCTCCTGTTATAGTAGGACTGGCGATAAATTCCTGAGCTGGGAAACATTTCTTGTGTTCCGTCGGCCATCTTGGTTTCAGAGATTTGTGTTGCACTCACAACACCTGGCCAGTGGGAGACTCACTGTAGTGGCGTACATGCAGCTATAGCGTTGTTAAAAAATGAAAACTCAATGTGAGTTGCAAAAAAAAAAAAAAACAATGCATATGAAAATGGCTTGTAATAACTGTCTACTATAGTGACCACTATGCTTGAAAGGGCTATACTTTTACTTTTTAATTGGCTGCTCTTTATTAAAGAAAAAAAAGTAAAAGAAAACATGTTTACAAAAATTAATTGTGCATTCCTATTTGTTTCGCTATATATCAAATAAAAAAATAGTTCACTGAATATGCTTTTTTTTAAAGCTAAAAACAGTCTATCATAAAATATCAATACACAGTTGTTATTGGTTCTAATTATACAGCAGAAATAAACAACTTTGAAAAACATTTAAGTCAACATTCAGCATCCAGATCTCGAGCTGCAGCATATTGAAATAATTTTTGACCACATACAATTAAACACACGCAGCACACTGTTTGCATGTGTGATTAAGTTGTGCGCAGCTTTGTTTGTATAGATTTGTATTCCTTGGAGAATTAAGTGAGATCATTTCTTTCCTACTCACACACTGACATGCACATTACACTCGCATTAGCTCAAAGCTTACAATGGGTCATTAAATGAAACAGTCATCACTGATTGGATGAACTATACACATAAAACATGCCCTTTGAGGCACTTTGTGATAATGAACCATTATCAATGTTTTTACAATCTATTACTGGAGCTTTTTCTTCTTATATACATTAAATCCCACCAAACTGTTAATTACTTTCAGGCTGCCTTTGTTCATTAGCTCCCATTTTAAATGTGCATATTCAATATACACATTTTAATTCTGGCAGGAATATGATTACTGTGATTAGATTTCGAAATGTTTGGGAGCGAATGTGTCTCAACATGCTGTTCGTACACTGCGTCTTGGGTTTAATTACAGCCAGACCGCATTTCGCATGTTAATGGAAGGAGGTTTGGTATACTGAGTGAGGTCTATTGTTAGAAACGTGGGTGAGAGTGATGGGCTGGAAGTAGGAGCTCAATTGTCCTCGTGTTGATTTCAGTGACCTCTGCAGGGGGTTCACTCACGTCTAATCAATTCGCCGATCAGAGCAAGCCGAGCTCAGAATAACCCCTGCAACCACATCCAAAGGCCACTGTAATATATGCCAATAGGAATAAATGCTCGCTGAGATATCTCTACTTATCAGCGGATGAGACTGCCGTTTTCTTTAGCATGCCGTAACATTGTGGGATCCTTGCACAACGAATGAGGAGATCTTCATGCTACAGCTATGTTATGTGACAGTACATTAACATAACCTATAGCACCACACTGAGGCAGGTGTCTGCCAAAGCTGGGGCTTTAACACAAGACAGGATATGTCACGACACCCTAAATCCAACTATAGTATACTAAACAGCGTCAGTATTTGTGTGTGTGTGTGTGAGTGTAACCTGTAACCTGTAACCTGTGTGTGCAGGCAGGACTTTCCCTCTGTTGTTGATGATGATGTAGTGCCACCCATAGACAGGTCCCTATATTACATCTTCATCTTCATTGTGACTGGAGGTGGCAATCACATACAGTACATACCACATCATATCAAAGTGCTTCATTATTTCTCACTACTAAGAGACAATCATACATGTAGCTACTTTACAAGAGGTAGCTTGACAGACTTCATTGTTTTTTGATTTAACAGCCAACTAATTATGCAACAATGGACCCCATGCACAAGGTCCCACCCCTTCTCCTTCATAGGAGCAAGACACAGACTTTGTGCTGTTCACCTATTTTTACTGTTCTTGTTGTGTGCCTCTTTGTGGTATTTTTGTGTATCCTAGTGGTTGTTTTGTGTTTCTTTGTAATCATTTTGTGTCCCTTCGAGACCATTTTGTGTCTCTTAAGGCCCTGACACACCAAGCTGACGGTTGGCTTACGTCTGTCAACCTAGTCTTTTTAGTATGTGCCACACTGTAGGCCCTCACTGGCCCTTGTCAACCTTTTTAAAGCCAATTCAGCATGTTGAATCAGCATTGTTGAATGAAATCACTCTGATTGGCAGTTCAGCTCAGCCCATGAGAAGACAAACGGAAGTGAGGAAAGTAAACAAACAGCTTAAGTGAAAAGGGAGTGAGATCATAATGAACTTGATTACATAGGATAAGAATATTTTTCTTTAGCCATTCAGCTCCTCACTAGAAGTGATTTGTGATGATTTGTGTAATTGTTCAGTGGCACACTGTATATATGCTCTGTTCTTTCAGCATTGATTTGAATTGTTAATGTGCTAACTGGCTAACTGGCCATAAGACGGTCTCCCAGTTTCCCTTTGCGAATGACAAATACAGACAATAGTCGCCTGCTGGTTTGAAGAGGTGCAGAACGCACGTGCTGGTTAGTTAGCCATCGGCTGTTGTCTTTGCGTTGTGTTCAGGTCCAACTTTTTGGCCAAGACACAGGCGTTGTGAGGTGACGCAACAGTCAAATTTTGTTGGTGCTAGGTTTTTAATGTCAGTTTGGTGTGTCTGTGGCTTTAGGGGTGTATTTGTGAGGTTTTTGTTTCCCTTTGTTGTAATTTTGAGTCTCCTTCTGGTTGGTACATAAGTGACATTCTGCAGGTGTAGGCCAAGGGGACCCTGACTCTTTGGGCCCCTGGGCCTGTGCCAGGTATTTCCATTCAGTATCCATCCACGCTTATGGACAAAAACACATTTCTCTACAATAGAGCAGTACAGTGGAATAATCAACCCACATATCTATAATTGAGCAGCTCACAGAGCACATTTAAAGTGGCCTCAGAAGAAGCCTATTCAATTTTAAATTTCAACTCCTTATGACCATGAAAACAACCACCTATTGCCTGGTCACCCCACTGCTGCTATTTATATGTTGATTGTATTGTCTGCACTTGCTGTCTTGTTGATGTGTTGCTTTATCTTTTAGTGTGTTCAGTGTTTCGTTGAAGACCACAATGGATAGAAGCCTCCAGGCTGTATTGTGTTTACATTCTCTGTGATCTCTGATGTATGTAATAACTGAAGTGCAGTGTTATGTATTTTTAATCATAAAATGAAATCAATCAATTAATCAATCAGACTGGGGAATAGCAGCAGCACAATGCAGAACAAATCCAATGTATTTTATTGCCACAAGGGCTCAGAGTAATAGCCTTTATAATATTTTTTCAGTTGAGGTATATTTATGCTTGGGGCAAGTATTTGACCAAATAAATAAATTACTGAGTAAGTATTTTTATAGTGTTATTCTAAGACTGTGTTAACATGGTCCAATAAATTTATAAATAAAGTTTTTTGGCAAAAGACTAACCCAGTATTAACGCTGTCACTAAGCATCCATCATGGGGGATTCTTTTAATTTGAGTCTCAGTGGAGGTCATAACATTGTACATATTCTTGTGCACTCTCTTAATCTGTTTTTGGCTCTGATAAAAGCAGAGGAAATTAAAAAAGGTATAGGTTTTGGGTTTTTGAGTGCAGTTCGTTCAATTTCATTCATGATGTTCACTTACTGACTTAAACTTTAGGGAAACTTCACCCCCAAATCAAAAATAAATACATATTTTTCCTCCTTCCTGTAGTGTTACTTATGAATACCGTATCACCACGCAGACGAAAGCTTGCATCTGCTAGCTCAGCCAAGGAGGACGCCATTAATGTTTACGTCTTACATTGTCATGAGCACGAGCCTCTCGTCCATGAGTAGATGCACGCTTCCTTCTGTGCAATGATATGGTTGGCAGGTGTAGTTGGGTAGGAGGAAAATAGTTCCTACATTAAACTGCTCACAACAAGTGAGCTGTGAGTTATTTTCAGTGACTGGGTCGTGATTTCTGGTTTCAGCTTCAGAATTTACGAGTGAGGTATTTACTGATGTATTTTATGTCATAGAACAAAATTTGAAAGTCTTTTCCGCTTGTGTTAACCACAGACCTTATTTCTGGCATATAACCAATAACGCATTGACTCTGAGACTACAGGGAACCGTGAATGCTAAAATTCTAACTTTACCAGATTTTAGGACTCATTTCTAGATCACCCTATGGATCTAGACAGCACAAAGCACCAAACAATACATTTGAAAAACTCAACAGCAACGTCTCTCTCCAGAAATGATGACCAAGTTACTAAAATGATTCACAGATCTTACAGATCAGTTTCATGTAGGAACTATTTTCTTTCTACCAAACTACATCTTCCAACTGTATCGCCGCCCAGAAAGAAGTGTGCATCTACTGCTAGCTCAAGTAGCACCACTGAGCTAGCTAATGTTACAACAGAGGCAAGGAGGAGGCCATGCTGTCAAGAGCAGGAGCCTCTCGTCCATGAGTAGATGCACTCATCCTTCTGCGTGGTGATATGGTTGGTGGGGTGTTGTTCTTAGAAAGAAAATAGTTCCTACATGAAACTGCTCACAACAAGCTCTGTGAATTATCTTGAGTAACCCGGTCATGATTTCTGGAAAGAGACAATCCTGTTGAGTTTTTTCTTTTTTGGCACTTTGAGCACTTTAAGCCAAGAGCCATCCAGTTCCATTATGTTTGAGAGAAGGCAGACATCTCTACGGCCAATATCTCCAACACTCACCAGCTCACACCAAAACAGTCTAGATTAATAAATAGCACAGCAAGTAAAAGGAAAAATGTGCACTTTTGATTTTGGTGTGAACTGTCCCTTTAAGCCACTGCCTCTTCTGATACATGTTGGATACACCCATGCTGTATATTATGGCTCTGAAACAATAAACACTAATTGAGCTTGTGATTAGACAGAAAATAGTGTTTCCATCTATCTATCAGTGGCTGAGCAAATGAGCTGTTGGAGTATTCCTTTTAAGACCCAAACTGTGTCAGGCAAATGTTTGGATATTGATTAATGATGCCTGTAGAATACTAGAGAATAAAATGGTGTCATATAACTGTGAAAGCTTCAGTGATTTCCACTTCCTGCCATGCACAGATTCCTCAAGAGAGGCATGTTCCCAGACACATCGTGTTTAGTCAAAGTACAGTGTCTGTTTACTATGTATTGTGTTGGACATACATACCTAAACAAATGTCCACCAGGCACTATAGTTTCCTAAAAACATACATATTTATAGTCAATTTTCTGCACTCCCTGCATAGTGGCTGTGGATTGATCTGTTCCCGCAGTAATGGGGGGAGCATTCACTGTCAGCCTGCAGCCTGTCTGTGGGTTCCACCACATTGGTTTTGCTTGATGGTAGATGTCAGCGAGCCCACAGAACAAAATAGTTTTGAACGAATGCTGGCAAATTGAATTCCTTCCCCATCTGTTGGATGCCGCTGTAAATGGATGCTTATTGGCAACTGTGCTGTGGAGGCCAAGATGACCAACCCTCCACATTATAGATCGATAATATTAAGTGAGATGTCCCTGCGACGAGTGGATAAACAATAGGAAATATGAACAAAAGATTATGTGTGATAGGTGTGGATGTGATTTCAGTGAGGAACAGGATGATCTTCCATACGGACTCCATTCACCAGTAGTTGTTCTGTCACCTTGTTTAATAAGTACTCTTACTTCACCTATTTGTCTTTGTCATCTCAGCGACATTGTCCATCGATCAATAACCACGGAGCAAAGTAGTCAACATGAATAATGTGCTAAATTAGGATCTTTAGCAGTTATTGATTATGAATTTGCCCCTGCCCTTGAACTCCCTCACAGCACTTAACTGGTTTATATGCAAAGAGAGCTTTATGTCCTTTTATCACAACAAGAGAAACGTACAGTATAGGTCAGGCTCTACGGCGCTCCATCTATTTTCAGTATATTGCAGATTGCGTGCATGTCCTCACAGTGAGGCATCCTTAAGCACTGCCCTTTAAAAACGGGGAGGCGAGTAAAGCATACAAAGCTGGAGTGATTATCTCCATCCTTTACCCTGGTGGTGAATGTGATACAGCGTGCCAAAGAGAAAGGCCCGATCAGCCCAGAACATTTTGTAGAAAACCGGCTTTGCAGCAATGATGGCATGAAGCTCCGACAAAATGTGGCCAGAGACATGCAGTCAGAAATTATGTCTCTGTCTCCCAGGGTAAACAAGCCAGCACACATTCATTAAAGAGCTCTCGACTGGACCTCAAATGTGTATTGACCAGCTGGGGACAAATGGGAACCATTTCCCTCTATGAATTGAAGCCATTTGTTACAGTTTAGGATTGATTCTTTGTCATGGCAACCACCAGAGTATGGTCATGAAATAAGAAATTGCATTATCTCAACCGAAATTGATTTAAGAAAAAAAAAAGAAAAAAGGCAGCGCTTTGACAGAGCGAATGGCCTCATCAAGATGTGACCCAGAATACACGGACGTATGTGTCTGTGAGTAAATGTTGACATTATCGCTCAATGCATTTCAAAGGTTTCATCATCTGTTCTGGACCTGCTGTTCTCTCCTAGGAATCTCACTTTTATACCACATATTGTATTCATTGTATTCATCCCACTATTTAGATATATTTTTGACCATTCCCAACATTTTTTAGAAGGCTTAATAACAGAAAATGGCACAATCTGAAGATCATAAATTTGGGCCTCAGACGAAAAACTGGGTTATTTTGATGCAGTGTTACACACAACAAGTTTAAGTTCTACCTTACAGCTCCTCTCCTGACACATTATAAAGGAGGCTATGTAGAATACTCAGTGGTTTAGTGGTAGTTAATAAGGTGGGTGTACATTTGGGTAGATGGATAGGTTACAGAGGAAGAAGTGGGTGTACTCTCATATATATTCCAATGGCTTTTTTAGCTGATAGGTGGGTTTACTGTCAACAGCCTGAGAAAGAGGTAGTTATATCCTGCATATATACCCTCCACTACACCACTGAAAATGCTTACAGGCCTACTCAAAATACTCTGAAGGGGCTGGAGCAGATCTACTCCTTCTCCTTTATTGAGAAATCTGCTTATGGTATGTTTTGCTTTTGCTGCCCGTGTTCTCCAGCGTGGCTCATGCTCGGTTGACCGCTAAAAGAGCAGTATACATCAAGGTAGTTAACGTTAGTGTTACAGGAATTATCAGAAAGATTCATGTTTGAGCCTCAGCAACCCAGTCTCATAGTCGTTGAAATAATGTGCTTGAGCAGTGACTTACAGTGTCAGACACTACCGAAAAAGCTGTCTTTTAATGTCGGCATGATAAGCAGTGAAACATACAGTAATATCTGCTTCGATGGGGTTTTTGGTAGATAGTGGAGGGAAGTTCCAGATCCAAAAACTGCACAATCTACCATGTTTGCTGTCAAAACTTTCACTATGCTAATGCAAACTCTTGCTCTACTGCCAAGTCTGTTTTGTGCAGATGGTTTCAGGTGTTTTTGCAGGTGTTGTGTTGAAATCTGTTCCCCCGTTGTTATGTTTTACCCTTATGAGACAGCAGTTGGCTTGTGTACCTACCTAATGTAGCATATTTTAGAAAAATGGACAGACATTGCTCCCTCCAGTATAGAGGAATGTGAGAACACCTCTCTAGTGACAAACGTTGCACAGATAAAAGTCAGTTAAGTGAAGGTCAGACATTTAAGGGGACAAAACCATAAGAAAAACACATTTTTGATGGGAGGGTGGGTTTAAGTTGGTCACAAATCTATTGTTGGTTGCACTAAACAGTGTGTAGTTGTCATCCAAAACAGCAATAGATACACATCTTACTTACAATCAATAACAAATAGTGACGTGCAAGTTTTTAAAAAGTTACAGTAGATTGTAACAGTTGATAAGTATACCATATTTAGTTTAGGAAGGTAACCCAAGTGTATAAAATAACACTAACACATGGGTCAAAACAATCCATTGTCTTAGGTGGTTTTCAATCCATGTCTACATCTACTGAGTAAAGTAAGAGAGATATTACGTCTTAAAAGGTAGATTAAACTCAGTTAAAGTGTAATATTCTCTTCCACAGTTGCCAAGTGACAGCAGTCTCAATATGTCAATGATTTAAAAATAAGGACAAGGTATTGTTACCTGATGTTGGTACATTGCAATAAACTTGATGGTTATTTTTAAGGCAACATACAAAGTACATTAAACCCAATTTCTGCTGAAAATAAGCACATTTCAATGTGACAGAGACCTTGATGTCAGATTAAAATACTTCCATCATATCACAATATTCATACATAAATGCAATAATAGAACCCACTGCAGCTGTATACATAAATATGCATATAGTGTTTGATGTTAGTGGGGAGAAAAAAAAGAAAAACAGATGTTCCCAGCCCAATTGCCATCTAACTGGAACAGACCAAACACAAGGAGTCTAAATCCATGTTAAATTGTAGTAATAAGGGTGAGTGCTGTTTTTAGAGGGGCTGCGTGGGATGCAGTGGGTTGTTCCCCAGCATTTCCACAGACAAAACCTGTGCAACCCGTCAGGAGAGGATGCTGGAGAAGAGGTGTTACTGTATTTATAACGAGACGCCAAAAACCTAATCCCTGCAAAGCGCGGGTCTAAATATAAACAACCTTCCTTCTGACTGTTTGTTTTTCTTTATGCATCTGAATTTATATTTAGGTGGTAATGTGACTGGAATTCAGCGTTGCTAAATTGTCTGACACATGAAATAATTATCAGACTACAGACTATTTTTTTTTTAAATTGAGGTGTTAATTAAACCTTTCGACAAAACACACGTATAGTGTACCTCATGATCTATTTTGTTATTTCATTTTAGTGTATTTCACTCCAATGTTATCCTAATGCACATACAATAGCAGTTACCATGTGCCAGGCTGCATACAACAGATATTTTTCAGGTAATAATTGATCCTGTTGATGATGAGGAGTGGTGATTCTCCATCAGGGGTCTGGGCACCACAAGGGGTCCTTGAAGGCATTCCAAGAAATGGGGAATCATTTATTTTCACTCTTTTATTAAGTATAGACGGGAGCCCAGTGTACTTAAGAGTCATGAAATTGACAACTCTGATCACAGGTTTCACTTCCTCCACAGTTATCTCCTCAACTGTAGGTGACAGTTGTACAATTAGGTTGGAATTATATATGTTTGGCTCGCCGCTCAGGAAAAAGTAGTTTATTACACATAACTTGAGACACTTTTCAAAAGTAAGGTCATGTCATTTTACTTCCTGCCATCAGTCATTTGTTACACTACTCTTTACTTTTCCTTTACACCCCACGAAATTGGTAATTGCGTCCTTTCTTTGCATATGCGTCTCTGAGAGAACATCAGGGTCATCTCTCGTGAATGCAGCTAAGGCTTAATAGCCCTTTTTATCAGGGACAGGTAAAAGGATCTGTTTAAAAGATGAAGAGTCAATCGTAGTGATTAATCCACCACATATCCAGCTACAATCTTCACAAGATATTTTTCACTTGTAGCCTGCAGCTATTAGCTATTAAAATTCAGTTTTGGCTGTAAAGCCCTTGTTGGGTTTCAGCCATCCGGCATGGCCGAGGATAGCTCACCTTGGTGGGGTGTATTTCCACAAGCGTCACGTTGTGGTGCTGTTGGTCGTTGTAGGTGTTAAAGGTTGTGTTTTTGACAGTGGGAAAAGTCTTAGTACCACTACCTGGAACAACAGTGTTCTTGTTATCTTTTCTCCTGACAAAATCAAGGTAATGGGGATATTTTCAGCTGTTGAATGTAAGCGTAATTGGTTTTGGGGTAACTGCAATTTTATTAGTAGTTAGGTACACTACTTATTACCAGAGCATGTGAGCGGAGCGGAGCGGAGCAGGTGAAAATTTCCGCTCTTTCCGTCTGCCCATTTTTCTGACAGCGCATTGGTCCGACATTCCATTGTTCGACCATATTAAACCCATTGTTCATGATGCCCTGTGGTTAAGGTCTGGTTAGGTTTAGGCACAAAAACCACTTGGTTAGGGTTAGGAAAAGATCATGGTGAGGGTTAAAATGAAAAAGAAAGTGGCAAACACATAAGCCGTGAGCCTGCTTCGCCTCAAGCCTTTCCAAACACATAAGCCGTGAGCCTGCTTCGCCTCAAGCCTTTCCCATCTGACCCAGAGCCGGTCGCGGCGCACCATCAAGGCAGAAATACGCCCGCCGGGAGCCGTTCAGCACCGCGGAGAGCTCCCCACACAACCCAGACCCCAGAGTTAATAACAGGAGGTTATGGTGTTTCATTCTCTCCTCTCTATGACACTTGTATCTCGACCAGTAGCCTACTTTTGTTGCGTTGCTGATCCTCTATGGTACACAAATAGGGTACAGTAATAATCACATATCGAAACAACGGGACGTCTGATTAATGAGAGGTCGGAACAATGCTACGGCACCAATAAAACATGAGCTTGGTAGATTCTCCGGGGAAGCCCTCTCGCCTCTCCCCGCAGTTAGGGACCGTTCTACATGGTACCGCTGGCAGGGTGTAAATAGTCAAAGTGTGGAGGAGAAGGACCAGGTTAAGCGGCCGACCTCCGAAGCCCTCTCGCCTCTCCCCGCAGTTAGGGACCGTTCTCCAAGGTACCGCTGCTTCTCTTCTCAGATTCTTTTCTGAAGTACACAGTAAACTCCATAGTTTTGAAAGAAAATAGTGTGGGTGTGCGCAGGTGCAAAGATGCATTCTGGATGGGGCATGAGCAACCGGAGCGAAATTGGAGCGAGAGATAAGGCTCCACTCCACCTTTTTAAAAAATAGCCGCTCCTCGCTCGACACAAAATCCTCCCGCTCCCCGCTCTGCTCACATGCTCTGCTTATTACTGGGAAAAGTAATATTACTGCTCAGCACCAAACTCTTTTCAAGTGGAGGTCCCTGAAACTAAATTTTATCATATGGGGGTCCATGATGTAATGTGTGTCAATTTAGGGGTCCTTAACATGGAAAACGGTGATGGCCTCATGGCTACAGATCCCCTGCCTGACTCCCCCCTCACAATAGAATATTCTTGTGATGTTCTTTTGGTTATGCCACTCTCTTCATCTGCGATGTCTGCTATTGTGACTATTGACCTGTTGCACACTTTGGAATGTTTTTGCACTACTGTGTTTTATTTGCACTATCTATACTACAGTTTTATATTGCACTTTTAATTATTATCTCCTGGGCTAGTGCAAACTTAAGGAGCTTTTATTCTTTTAGCCTTACCTATTCCCTAGCCCTACCAAATTCGATGCATTTATTTCGCCCAGAAGTCCTGATTGTACAATCATGTTATTCAAATCGGCATGCTTGCTGTATTACAGGGTTGTCTACTGTGTGTCTTGATTGTATATGATGGTTGTATCTGCTATGCAGCTATGTGCCCAAAACAAATTTCCCATTTGGGACAGTTAAGTTTATCTTATCTTATCTTATACTCATTGATGTAGAGGTCTCTTATAGGTTAAGAATCGTTAGATGGAAGCAATATGTATAGCAGGACCACATTACAGCTATACATGATTGTATGTTTTGTGTTGGGTATGAATGAAGAGAAATAACATTGTATAAACTGCTCTGATGTAAAGTACTGTGAGAGATAAAATATGTATTTTACATACCCTGAACAACAGAATTCAGACTCCAGCAGTAAATATTTTATGCTCTACATCTTTCTGTTGCCAGCATGGTTCACAACTGAAACTAAAAGATCATTTTGGGGCCCCTGTGGACCCAGAATGGAGTTGATCTCAGCTGGAGCTCTATGCAACATGTGCAACCGTCTCCTCCTTCAACACCCCGGACAGAGTTATCCAACAAAGCAACACTGACACTGAATCAGTATTACATTTAACTCTGGTTTGAGAAGCCATTACCTTGGCACAGACTAGACAGCTTTATTTAATCTACAAGCTGCCAGCTCTGTCCCCTTCCCAGACTGGCACAGCAGGTGCTTGTTCATTCAATCTGTAGGGGCTGGCATGAGTCGGAGAATTTGATTATATCTGGACGCCTGAAAAAGCTGGCAAGGAGCAAAGTTCAAACTGATGCCTATCTGCACAAGTACTGTGTAATCAGTATTTTGGTTCTCTAATGCGCTGCATAAATTATACCATATGTGTAGAGATTTGTGGGAGAAGGTGCGGCGTTACAACCTGGGAATATCTGAGGTTAATCTTTGTTTGTTTCAGGCAAGAGAAAAAGAAAAAGACATTCACACATTCATCTTGTTTTTTTCCCTTTTTCTTTATTTATTCCCTCTGCGCCTCCTCCCCCTATCAGGTCGTGCAGGTGCCAGAAATATGTAGGTTATTCCAGTGTTGACAGGCCTCCACAGCCAATGAATAACATAGATCTTATCTCTGCAATCCACCAGTCACATCTGACCGTTCACCTTGCGGATTTTTATTGCATTTTTATTTTCAGATTTAAACAAGTGTAAAATGTGAGAGATGTCAGAAAGCGCATGTACAGCATGTATGGCGGGTCAGAGGTCAGTGAGATGTGTGTGCAGTCTGGGATTTACAGGATAAGGGAGCACATCCAGGCTTGAGGGTTTAAATCCCGACAAAAAGAGGTGCCAGAAATGCCGCGTTGGAGTCAGACAGCAGGCTGCACTACAGATTAAACGGGATTGTGGTGATGCTGACGCGCACACGTACAAAGATTACATCTGCACAGGCTTACATACTGTACAGTAGGGGTGTTATCCACTGATTTAAGTGATACTCAGAGGCACACAACTATTAAATATTTTAATGACCCCTAATCCTCCTGTAAAAGCTCCTATCCTATTTGTTTTCTGAACTCATTCATATTTGAAGTGCAACAAGGTTAAAGGTTTTACTATTGTATTAACACCATCAAGCTGAGGCATCAAGGTCACTAAATAGTTGGCGTTTTAAGTGGGAGATTTGGCAATAAGCAGAGAGTTTGCTCATTAGCTAGCGAGTTAGCGTTCCATTTAGAAAGCACACGCACACGCGCTGACAAATACGGGGAATATTTTTAGACACTTTTGGTTTTATAGAGCCAGATATTCTGATTCATGTGTCCTCACAGCATTGCCACTGTGGTCCCATTTCTGTGATAGACAGAATATAAATTGAAAATTTATATTGTCTTCTCCTTTAGATCCTGATTTGTGAAAAGAGACATTTCTTGTGAGGAAAAAAAACAGAAGAGGAGGATGTGCTGGTGTCATTTGCTGTACGCGTTTTTGAATTTTTCCCCCTGAATAAACATCTTTAGTCCCCACTGCTCAGCATTTGTTCAAGGATTTTAGCAGGTGTGAGGCAGCAAAGTCGATGCCCAATGAGTCGCCCTTCTTATACTATTACAGGTCACGTCTCTTCTCGTTCTGCTCACACTAACAAATTGCACTGGCCTGACACAGTAAATAGACATAATAAGGGCTGTTTGTTTCTCAGCGACCTCTTCGAGACAAAGTCACGGCTGCTAAATGTTTGTTGTAGCTATAAGGTATTTCTCTGCAGACTACGCCTGAGGTCTGCTTAGTTTGGGCTGTAATTACTCTGTTCTATATTTCATGCTTGTTGGTTCTGCATACAATAAAAGCTGATCACTGAGCCACTGCACATTTCCTGGAGCTGTAATTGAATAGTGAAAGGGAGGAAGCAGAGAGTCGGCTGTGACCGCACCGTACTGCAGATGGCAGTAGTTGAACAGGCATCCGCAGGTGAGCAGTGCTCTGCTTTTTTTGTCTCCGAATGTTAACTCCTCCACAGGTGACAGATGAGAACATAGAGCTTCCCCAACAGTGTAGTAGTACTTTTAATCTAGTTCAGATTTATGATGTCAACAGAGGGAAAATTCTCCCCTGCTTCTTGTCTGAGATGAAATGGAATGTGTGCGCAGACATTAAATAAAGAGGGGGGTGTTTTGGCGGGTGAGAGGGAAAAAAAAGAGGGTTTGCCTCATATTCACCGAATTGAATGCCCTGTGTGATTCATCCCACAACCTTTTAGAAGTCTGACTGAGGGAAGGCATGAGGTGAACTGATAACCAAGCACTGCATCTGACAGGAATGAATTGAAAGACAAAGTGTAAATTGCGGCAACTGCAGGAGAGATGAAAGGCAGAGCTGAAGAAAGTTCAAATTGGAACTTAAAACAGGGCAGGGAGAAGAAAAAAAAAGATGATGAACAGCCAATATAGATTGACTCTATCTAGTGCCTCATTCAACATGTACACCCTGTGGCTGGCTTCCTCATTTCCATAAAAGTCTAGGCCTTCATCTGACAAGAGGGAAAAAAAAAACACTTGCTGCTGCTTCAAGAGAACACAAAGCATGAAGAATATTGCGTCATGCTCTTATCCTGCAGACACTCCTATGTGGTTACACATGACATATCCATTCACGCATTAATGTGCTGTATAAGGACAGTTCCATAAAACATCCAACCGCATGCAATAAATCACAGCGCGGCTGCAGTGCAAGGCAAAGCCAATTAAGTGCATATTTCTAAGGAAGAAATGAGGAGCCAATCAGCCGAGTCAATGCTGGCCACAAATGAGGGGTCAGCCTAAATAAAAAGACACTTTCTTAAAAGCGTTTGGGAAGACGGAGCATGAAAGATTTATTCGAGGGACCGAGACGAAGATTTACAGTCCTGTCTCGACTCTCGAAGTTTGTCCATCCTGTCAAACGCAGCACAGCTAAATCTGTCACTATGAAACATAGCCATATCATACTGCCAAGACCAATTGTTTGTTGCGTCTCGAAGATCAGAGCATGACCTTAATGATCTGTGCAACATTGAGTGTTGGATTACAGAGTTACTTGAGCCAGCCACTGAAAGGCATGCTGCATGTTATATTTTGATTGTGTGGGCAGGAGCTGATACCCCCTCTGCCCTACCCTTGTGGAACCTGACGCCAGCAGCAGGACACTCAGGGGAGGCTTCAGCAGGACGAGGCATTCAGCCAAATAGCCACGCACACACACACACAGCTCTGCAATTTGTCTTCCTCCTCCTCTGGACACACCTCATGAAAACAAATGAACTCTCACCTTTGTTGCTACAGCCAGGAAGCACGCAACGTTGTTAGAGGCAACAATTCATTGTAGGATGCCGAGGTTGTTATGGGTTCTTGAGCACCGCTCCCTTAGGGGGCGGATCCAGACTTCTGTACACTCGTGATTGGATTCCACGAAAATTGGCTGAGGTGGGGGAAAAAAAGGAAAAAAAAAAGTGAATGATATTTAGTGACCTCTGATGTTAGGCCTTCAGGGTTTGTGGACTACATAAAAGACGGTAACAGAAAGCAAGTGTTGGAAATTCACTTGAGGGTCGGAGGCCAGATGCTGCATAAGCAGTTCTGCTGCACAAAGACCATAAAGCACTGGGTGGCCTATTGATTTCAGGGCCTTTATCAGTGTTTCCATGTGGCCGGTGGCCGAAACACTGTGGGATGGACATGTCCGTCATCTTTATGTGTGCATTTACAGTGCCCAAGAGAAACAATGAGTGTTAGAGCCTCATCTATCTATTTCTGTCCACTGAGTAAAAATGTGTCATTTTTTTGTTTGTGTTTCCCTCATTTACAACAGTGATTTAGAACAGCTTTCTCTCCGTGTTCACCAGCAGCGCAAGATGGTGGGATCAATATAATGCGGTTGAATTGCTGTAAATCAATTTCCGTCATACCGTACATGAGAGCAAAGCATGAGTAATGCAACAAAAGCTTTTAAAGGATAATCCCAGTTTATTAACAGGGGTCTTATTGCTGTGGCTGTGGTCATTGTTTCCGTCACTTATAGTATTGCACTCAACAAAGTGATTGCTGGCCAAACCTATGAAAAATTCAAGTTGTAATATACCAGAATTATGCTTCTACACTGTTCTGTTATATGTTAAAGGAATAGTTCACACTGAAAATAAAAATTTAATGTTCCTTCTCTTACCTGTGGTGACATTAATTCATCTAGGCTGTTTTGGTGTGAGCTGCTGAGTGTTGGAGATATTGATCTTGGAGATGTCTGCCTGTCTGCCTTCTCTCAAATATAATAAAGAGCTGCAGGTTTTTTTGTTTTGTTTTGTTTTTGTAGGCCAACACAGAATTTAGCGCCACCCTGGTTACCTCGTCAAAAAGCAAATGGGATTTTTCTGTAGCAAACAGAAGTTTATAATACCTACGCATTTTGTTCAGCAAGATAATCTTCACAAATGAGCACTTCTTTCGTGATTTTTGAAGGGTAAATGCAATCACCAGAAGTAAAACGCTAACATTAGGCAATAAACAAATTATTCTATGGTCACATGACTTCAACATCGCCACCACAACAGTGCTGTAAAGCCATGTTTGCCATGATGACATTCTACTGTCTTTTAGCCACTTGTTAGCAACTGCCCTTCTTAAGACACATAAAGGCTTCAAAATTTTAAAGTGGGGTATTTATAGTCTCGCCACCAGACAATCAGAGATCTCCGCCTTCTGATAGTCTGGGGACACTCCTTTCTAAAGTGTGTTTATACACCGGCGAAAACGGCCGGCAACAAAGCAACGCCTCTTGCATTTTTGAAAAGGACACGCCCTCTCGGAAATGTGCACTCCCCCTTTTCTTGTCCACAAGAAAACAAACACACAGAGCTTGAAAATGGATGCCGAGAGATTAAACTCCGTTTTATCAAACGTGTGCTCATCCGTGAAGAAAATATTTTTTCCAGCGGATGTCTTAGTTACAACATGATTGAGCTAACTGGAGTAGTTTCATGTCGTATCCGACAACGGGAGGCTTTTAAC
>NC_065523.1:18939061-18950397 GCF_006386435.1 Epinephelus moara | reverse complement strand
GGCCGGACGGATGAGTCATGGCCTTGTAAAAGATGTTTGTTTCTTTTAGTTGGCGAGAATGTGTCGCCGCAAACGCAACAAACATCCACTAACTTTGACGGCATTTTCTGCGAGCGCGGCTGAGCCATTTTGTACCGCTACACGTGTTTCTAGTCGGACTATGTTTACAAGCACAAGAGTTCAGCGAGCCACCGAAGGACCACTCTGCAGATTTACTATTGGTTCTGCAATGTAGGGAGTTTTTTTAAACTCTGAAATTGTATCCGCCCATCCAAACATAAAATCAGGGAGAAAGTCATCAGTCTTTAGTTAAGCAAAGCGTCTAAAGACTGACTTGTGAATCTAGGGTATTTATTGATGTATTTTATGACACATAACAAAATGCTTGTGTTAACAACAGACATTACGACCCAGTTACTCAAAATAATCCACAAACCTTGCCATGAGCAGTTTCATGTAGGAACTATTTTCTTCATACCAAACTACACCTGCCAGTTGTATTGCCACGCAGCAGGAAGTGGGCATCTACTGCTAGCTCATGTAGCACCACTGAGCTAGCTAATGCTGTAACCAACCCGGTCTCACTCAATCTGGCGTTTGGGCAGTGACTTCCGATGTCAGACACCAACGAAAAAAATTGTTATAGTTTAAAAGCGGCTGGTGGCCTCAGGGGGAACAACAAAAGTTAAGTAGGCAAAAGTCCAAGCAGGTTGGGTAGGTCCAATAAACACCGACTTTCACCCAGGAGAGTGGTGTTTGTGTCCCCTTAGATTATAAAGCAAGACCTTTTTCTTTTTTCCTAAACCCAACCATGTGTTTTTGTTGCCTGAACCCAACCATGTGTGACAGTTGTTAAAGGAAAAACGTTATTTTGTGCTGTTGTACCAATGCAGTGCGTTTATTTTGAAAGAGACTGTATGTCAACGGTAAATTTTAAAGTGTATTTCAAAAGAAGACAATGGATTTAACAGGCAGAACTTGACACGGCGTCCCAGAACGTCAACAACCAACACACCCAGGGTACCTTGTCAACAACCAACACACCCAGGGTACCTTGCACGTCATATCTGGATGTGGAAAGTCCATGACCAAACATCGATTTGTGACAAGGTCGGAGTGAGAATATGTTGTTACAGCGTAGGCGAGGAGGAGGACATAAAATCTCATGCAGTCAAGAGCAGGAGCCCCTCATCCATGAGTAGATGCACGCTTCCTTCAGCGCGGTGATACGCTTGGCAGATGTTGTTCTTAGAGAGAAAATAGTTGCTACATAAAACTGCTCACAACACCGCCTGTAAATTATCTTGAGTAACCGGGTCATGGTTTCTGGAAAGAGACATTGCTGTTGAGTTTTTCAAATGTGTTATTATTTTGCACTTTGAGCACCACAAGCCGAGCGCCATCTAGTTCCATTATATTTTAGGGAAGGCAGACATCTCCAACACTTGGCAACTCACACCAAAACAATCTAAAGTGATAAATGGCACTACAGGTAAGAGTAAAAATATGTATCTTTATTTTTCAGCTGAAATGTCCCTTTAAGCTAAGACTGATGCAAAATCTTATAATGTGTGACTTTTATCATATGGTCAACAATTTCAAAGTTAATGAAAGGTCAGCGTGGGGCTAAGTGTGTCAATATTTCCATCCAGAGCTGAGATTAAATTTCATGACAGATTTCTATCAGCCAGGCGGTTCACTGAGACGCCTGAGCTTGTCTCAGTAATGTCTGAAGCTGAATGAGTTCAATCACCCCGCTTCATACTCAGGTTAATCATGTCTGCGTCTGTAAATAAATGCAGGTAGTAGCCTCTGTAACCTGCAGCTGCTACACCTACTCACCATGATTGACTTCCTCTGTAGGCTTTGGAGATTAGGTTGACCTGGCAGCTGAGTAGATCAGCTGTTTCTGTATACTTCAGTGGTGTAATTACGGGGGGGGACATTGCAGCTCAATTTATTGAATACCTCGACGCTGTCATAATTTTATGCAGCGATTAAATGGCGTGACTTCTTTTGTCCGCAGCAGCCTTACAATCAAATCCTGTTTGGTGCTGCCAAATTACAATGTCATCGCCATTTTCTACCCACCAACCACAACCACCGTCTCGTAATTTCTATTCATCAGAGGTTGTGTCAATATAATATACACATGCCATTTAAGTGGTTATGTTGAGACTGACTACTCAGAAAAGTATATGCACAATTTACAGCAAGCTTAAACAAGGACGTCTGTCAGTACTTTTCTGGTGATCAAAGTAGACACAGTGTAACCTAAACTGGCTTCATAATAAATCAGTGTTACTCTGTATCTCACTGTGAATACACTGAAGGTGAATTTCTGAGTAAAAGTGCACCGCGGCAAAATAATTTTGTGGTTTCTGTAGATTCATTACATAGATCTTTCTGATAGTTGTCTCCTTGACCCCTTTCGCAATTCTATATGAGTAATGGATATGCTCTCAATCCCATTAAGACGGCAGATAAGGTACTTAAAGGCCACTGAGTGTCGACTGCTATCAGATTTTAATCCTCTTCTCCGCTTATTGTAAGGTAGCTACACGCCTGGCTTACTAACAGGAGGGAAAGATTAAAAGAGTCAAAGAAGACAGTATGTACGCCATACTTTGAATCTCTAATGTACTTCTCGTCTCTCGTTCTTTTTTTAAACGCTATATCATTTGAACAAATGTAATTTATTTGTTTGCTGTAAAAAGCAGTTTAAATTAATGTGACCTTTATACATTGTATCATTTTAGATTGCAGATTTAAGATTGAGGAATAAAGATGCGTCTAGAAATTGTGTTTTAGCTACAGCAAGAGGTCAGAAAAACAACTTACGGATGCTATATTAAAAATAAAGAAGGAAATAACACTTTGTTGTCTCATCTTATTATAGAGGCCAACAGGAAAGTTGGAAGCACTGATAAAGCCCTTTTTTATGAATCTGAAAATTATTTTTTTCTCTGAAACCTCTAAAATAGATTCAGTTAACAATAAAAAACAACACACTGCTCCACCAACATCCTCTATAATGTTGCTACTTTATTAAATTTATTATTGTCAATTTATCTTCAATACTAGAGGTGCATGCCATTCATACAGTCAGCCTTTGGTTTTATAGTATGGTGATGTAATTGCTGATGGAGATGTCAACACAATAATAATTTCAGTTTCCTTGACACCAAAAACTTGAGGGGGAAAAAAAGACGAGGAAAAACAATAGGCTCCCCCGAGTGTATAGTCAGTGTATAGCCTTGATTGTAGGAATATCTTGCAGTGTTGAGATGAATCAAGTCTTCAACCCTGTGGTTTAATCAGCATATTGACTGAAAAGATGTTATTTAAGTTTCTGAGATCTACAAGTAAACATCGCTCCGCAGTGAAAGTGCATTTTAAACAGCCCTGACAAAAACAATGGAACGATTTTGTCTGAGAGGAAAATCTGGTCCTGCACGGCGCTGCAAAGAGCACCCACGGTAAACACATTCAAATATTTAGCTCCGCTCCGACTCGTTCCCCTCGCCTCGGAGTCTGAATGAATGCGGAGGAGTAGAAGGTCAGTGGTAGTGAGTGTGCAGGTGTGCATGTGTCAGAAGTTAATAGAGGCAACGGTGGCTCTGTAACAGATTACAGCAGCTCTGTCAAAGGAAGACGGGAGGCAAGGCCTGCAGCCCATTCATCACCAGCCCTGTCTTCTCCTCAGCCTCAGTCTCCTTAAGCCATGTGATAAAGGTGCATGTCAGCTCCTCTCTGCTGCTCAACTGCATCCAGTCCCTGCAGAATCCACACACAGAGGATCAGGTGCCTTCACAGTTTGACACTGTAGCCATAGCAATACCAACATCGTTGCCTGCCTGCTAATGTAATGTATATGTGGAACGAGACTGCTGCAAATATAGGATTTTAACTCTAAAAGTACTTATTCAAATACCTTGAAGTTGCTGCAATAATCTGCAGACTTATTTATACAGTGTGTAACTCAGCAATCTTTATTTTACTATAGGAGATTATATATGCCTGAGCATAAAGTATAGAAAATCCCCAATCAACTCGACTGCGAAAGAGGCTCTGGTATTAATCTCGCCTGAAATAGACAGACACTGTCTTACACTGTGGTGTTCTTATGGCATTAAAACCAGAACGATAACTTCATTCAGGCTAACAACCACTTGGAAGTCATTTCTGTTGACCTAGATTACAACATCAGGGGATATTTTTCCCCCATTAGTGACACAGGCTTATGTTTGCTCTCAATTTTAATGTGTAGGTGGCTGTTGGTTGAGTCATTTTATGAAGGATAAGCCATTCAATCACACCACGTTTCAGTAGAACAGTTGCATTTATACATATTAAGTGAAAGGGAAATCGCAGAATCTAGATTCTTTAGAAGAATGAGTCACCCCTGTCAACAACAAATCAGATGTATGTAATCCTGTAAATACACATCCTTGAATAAATCTGTAACTATAGTACAAACCAGCTTTCATTGTCTTAGCTAAGATAATTCTTTATCGTGTGGATTATTATTTGATGTCACCATGGTGAAAGCATGAGTGTCATGACCTCGCTATGATGCACTTCTGCTTATTGCATTCAAGCGCTTGTGTTATTTAAAAAAAAGTTTCAAGATACAACAGAAAAGCCTGATAGGTTTTCCAACAAATAAATGACCCTGGTGTCCGGTGCTAGTGTAACCGAGGGGACAATATCCACAGACGGTTAGTTACTGAGCAAACATTAGGTCAGTCAGAGGGTTCAGGGTATTTGCTGATGAGCAGCACTGATGGCTGTATCAAAACCCCTGTACAATAACTGTGCCTACAACTGTTTTATAAGTCCGCGCTTTCTCATTTGCAAAGGTCCTGACATTAATCAGAGAGTTCAGGGTGTTTTGAATGTTTAGCAGTGAGTGATAATACTGGGGGAAAATGAAAGCCTCGTTCAGTATGTGGAGCCCTCTTATACTGTATGCGGCTGTTTCTTTGACCATGATTTCTGAGAGCTCACAATGTTTTTTTCTTTATGCTCAATGTTATATTCTGTTTGACATTTTACTCAACATATTCTTTGTAAGTCTGTGTCTAAATCGAAAATAAAAGATTCGATTTAATTTGGAATTCTATGCATTTGATTTCTAGCTCTTTATAGCATTTATTTTAACCATAACCTGTTTAATGTAACCATAACCTAACCAATCTGACTGCCATCTTGAATAACATTTTATATCATTTATCTAAATGGTTTTAGAAAAGTAAACTTTCACTCAGTGTTAGGCAATTCATGAAAGTCATTTCTTTTATTTAAGGAATGAACTGAAAACCAATCTACAAACACTTTTGGAGAGAGCCACTTCAACTCAAGCCCCGTTTCCACCAAACACTTTCGGTATGGTACCTTTGGAACCATAAGTAACCCTTCAGACATGGCACCTAGACCCTAGTGTTTCCACTGCAAACAGTACTCTTTCATGTGGGCGGGGTTGTTGTCACTCACTGCTCCATCCAGCACTTACTGTATTTCATCACTTACTATATCAGTCTGCACCTCGTTTATTGTCCAAAGAACGAGGTTGCACACCAACATTTTCAGGATTGATTAAAACAGGCTGCAGTGAGAGTCTCTCTCCATGGGATATTTAAAAATAGCAGGTCTGTGTATGTAGTCCTTCTTAGGCAAGCTCAGGTGTTTGGTGTTGCCGGAGCCCACAGGAACAACGCTCCACAATGCTTTTTTTTTTCTCTGAGTGAGGATTGGCATATATGCAGTTCACATAATCCGGTCGAAAATATATATATTGAATAGTGGGAGATCCACTCATTACTAATAGTGTATGCCAGTCAAGAGAGACAATCAAAACTAAAGTAATGATCAAATTTGTTACATTGAAATTAAAGGTATGCTGATGGATTCATGTTGTCATTTCATACATTGAGTAATGTATGAGTTGACATATAAGTAATTGTTCCACCTAAAAAATGTGGCCAGCCGTTGGCCCAGTTAATCATTTTCCCCCAACTAAAGCTGCTGCAAGAGGCAGCAAAACATCTTTTCATTTTATAGTTACAGCTTACTAAAACTCTTAACAGTATGAACAGTGGTTACATGAGCCTCAAAACCAGCCACTGAGCAAAGTGACCATCCGCTATTGACCAATGAACGGACTGCAGTGTTCACAGCTCCACCTTTTAGTACCAGATCTGTGTGCTAGGTACCCCAACAGAGGGGGGACCAAAAATGGGGATGATACGGAATGGTTCCATTAGTACCATTAACCAACTATCACAGTGGAAACAGAACAAAAGGGTACTGAACTGAACCGTTTGGCAAAATAAGATGTATGCTTAATTTCAGCACAGCATTATGTTTGAACTACTCCATTCTTTTCCCTCACTGCAAATAGAGCTTTGACAAGTATGCACATTGGAAAATTACAAACGCCTTATCTACTAACTATCAGGAGATTTCTTAGAGTTGTATTTTGTGTAGGATAAACAGGACCCAACTAATTTTGCAAATTTCTCCCCAGAGAGTTTTAACTGTGAGTGCCTTTTTGTTATGAATAAAATTATGGAATTGTAGACATGGTGTAGTCATCTTGCTCCAGAAATATAATCTAATTGTTGCGATGATGAAATATGACATTCATTTTGGTGCTGCCTGTATCTGCTTTGTGATTTCTTGTGTTGTAATTCTGCTCTGACTTATCATATCTTATCTTCCATTTGATATGGCAAACATTTGAAGCAATCAGACATATGTGTTGTCATAGTCTGTCTCTCTGTCCCTCTTCTTCAGCCACATTTCTAATTCCCAAGGCTCCTTCCATGAACCACCTGATGGCCCCACCCATCCTCACACCTGTTCCTACTTCCGTCACCTGCTTTCCCCGCCCACTTCCTCACCTGCATCTTATTCCCTCATTAGCCACTATACAAGCGTCAGAGCATGGTCACACGTGTGAAATTAACATTACCAAATATCTGCTGTTTACGTCCAGTGAAGCGGTGAATAAATCATTTGTGTCCAGTGGCAAATCAAGTGGAGTTCAACACTGGTGAACATTCAACCAACAGTGTGTTTAACCAGCCGATATTGCATGATACTGGCCATGAAAAAGACAAACTCTCCTACATGAGAGATACTGCCTGGCTGGCAGTGAGTGGGAGACAGGCATTGGATGTAAGAAAATAGGAAATGTACCAATAACATCATATTTTGTGGTATTTATTAACAAGCTAACTAACATTAGCTGGAAAGCTAGCTTTCCATGTGCGCAACATCCAGCACTGCCCACATTCAGTACGAGTGTCACCTCAGCAGGTGATTGTCACTTGCCTGCATTCACTCATGTGTGACCATGTCCTTACAACAAATTCTGTGACTAATCAGATTCTGGGATCTGATTAGTGATTTCAGCCGTACCGCCACTGCCAGCATTGTAATAGCTGTTATCAAACACAATGCCAATGCCAGTATTTGGATAGGCCTATAAATTCTGATGGCTGTGATTTGGGAGTACCAAAATGTGTGACACTAGAGCATCAACTGCATGAAAAATACACAAAGGTTGACCAGATATCGTCCGATGAGGTGTTTAGACTCTAAAGACAGATCTACATACTTAACTTGTTTAATTCCAAATTTTTCCCAGACATAAAGCTATCTAAATCATCTGTCACTGATAACATTTGAAATAATCATTACTTTTTCTTTTTTTTTTAAAATTTCATGGAAAAGTAGATGAAAAAGTGTTTTATGGTCGGTCACCATTGTGACCAGTGGGATAATGTGTTGTATCTAACATTTATCGACCAAATTAACATAATCTCGTATCATCAGAATTCTCATATATCCCAGCACAGCCATTAAAACGTTTAAAACTCTGTCAATGGCAGTCCCCAGCATTGCCACTAGAATGCTCTATTATAGAGTGATTACTTTACATATTAAAAACCCTTATGCATACATACATCACCGCTTTGTCAGTGGACTTTGACATTCATATTGATGTGCTAGGTATCCTTATGCGACTGCTGTTGATGTTCCAGGATGCGCTACAAATACAGTGATATCAACAAAAGCACGTTAGGTTTAGAAAAAAATATCTTGGTTCAGCATTCGGGAAAGGAACACTCAGCTCCTGGGTGAAAGTCCGGTGTTTGTTGGACCCATCCACTACCCCTCCTACCCACCCTATATGGACTTTCCTGCTCCTTATATTATGTCATTGCCAGCAGCATTTCAACCTGACCACGTCCAGCAGCGTATCATACCGCCCTGATAGGGGCTGTCTGGCTGACCAGCAGCATGTCATAGCAATGCCAAAGGTTACGTTTGTGGCTTTTGGTGTCAGGTGTCTGACGCCGAAATAATTGACAAAGCAGCAATTTTCAACAACTTCAGAATGAGAACGGGCTGGAGGGGGAGGTCATAATCACTGATAAAGTTGTTCCTGTCGTGATTTGTTTGCATAAGTTAAGTATATGAATTCAACAGCTTGGCTGTCAAATGGCCCGTCGTAGTCTATATCTGACCCATCGCTATCACAATCATTGAAGACTGCATCTTTTTGATTCTGGGGGACAACTGTGAGGTTGTATGCATTGACTGGGCCATCACCTACTGTAGGTCCAACATATCCAAAGCTTCACCCAAAGTGAACCTAAAAAAAGAAGAGTAGAAGGTTAAGTAGAACAATAACTATGTATAATTATAAGTAACTGTACATTTAGATTTAGACTTAGATTTAGATGCACTGTGTTATCCTAATTCTGTGACCCCACTGAATGAAGTTGAGTAAATTCAAATGCACTTGTCAATACTACACACCTTAAATATAATGTATTCCAAAACTCTCTGTCCTATCTTTATGTTAACATACTCTACTAACCCCAGTCTCACTCTGAAGTTAACAAAATCCAGCGCTTGGGCAGCGAGTTGCAACGTCAGAAACCAACGAATAAAGGCATCCTTTAACGTCGGCATGATATGCCATTATAGTTTAACAACGCCCAGCGGCATCAGGGGGAAAAGTGTTTTTGTTGCCTAAACCTAACCACGTGTCTTTGGTGCCTAAACCTAACCACATATTTTTGTTGCCTAAACCCAACCATATCCTTTTGTTGCCTAAACCTAACCACGTGTTTTTGTTGCCTAAACCTAACCACGTGCTTTTGTTGCCTAAACCTGACCACATGTTTTTGTTGCCTAAACCTAACCACATGCTTTTGTTGCCTGAACCTAACCACGTACTTTTGTTGCCTAAACCTAACCACGTGCTTTTGTTGCCTAAACCTAACCACGTTGTTGTTGCCTAAACCTAACCACGTGCTATTGTTGCCTAAACCTAACCATGTGTTTTTGTTGCCTAAACCTAACCACGTGTTTTTGTTGCCTAAACCTAACCACATGCCTTTATTGCCTAACCCTAACCACGTGCTTTTGTTGCCTAAACCTAACAACGTGTTTTTGTTGCCTAAACCTAACCATATGTTTTTGTTGCCTAAACCTAACCACGTGCTTTGGTTGCCTAAACCTAACCAGGTGTTTTTGTTGCCTAAACCTAACCACATGCATTTGTTGCCTAAACCTAACCAGGTGTTTTTGTTGCCTAAACCTAACCACATGCATTTGTTGCCTAAACCTAACCACATGCATTTGTTGCCTAAACCTAACCACGTGCTTTTGTTGCCTAAACCTAACCACGTGTGTTTGCTGTTGACGGAAAAACATCAATTTGCAGTGTTATACCAATGTAGTGCATTTATTTTGAAAGAGACAGTATGAAAACCTTTGCCTGTGAAAACAGAAGTGTATCTTGAAAGAAGAGAACTTGACACGGTGTCCCAGAACGTCAACAACCAACACAACCAGGGTACCTTGCACATCATATGTGGACGTGGAAAGTCCACTACCAAAACGTCAATATGAGACAAGGTCGAAATGAGAATGTGTTGTTGATGCAGCTATCCTCATCTCATGGTACAAAAAGGAAGTAAACAGTTATGGTCATGTGACAATTTACAGTAAACATGAGTACCATTGAGTAAATGGTAAATGGACTGCACTTAAATAGAGCCTTTCTAGTCATCCGACCACACAAAGCACTTTTTACATTATGAGTCACATTCACCTATTCACACACACATTCATACACTGGTGGCCAAGGCTATCACCCGCTACTCAGTTTTTAACACACTCACAGACCGATGGGGCAGCCAACAGGAGCAATTTGGAACACAAGAACTTGCTCAGGGACATGCAGACTAGAGGAGCTGGGGATTGAACCGCTGATCTTCCAATTAGTGGGCGACCTGCTCTAACTCCTGAGCCACAGCAGCCAAATTGATTTGCAGGAAATGCATTGATACTTAATTGGGTAACATTTTTAGAGCTTTATAACTGAAAACTTTTTTTGCGGTCACTGATTGTTACCAGTGGGAATAAATGGGTTAAAGAAAATAAGTAAAGTATATCAAGTCAATATTTTTGGTGAGCAGCTATCAGAATATGTTCCCCCATTTAAATATATGGGGGAACTATTTTTTGCTAATACACCTACCTGTTATAATTGTGTTTTTGATAAAGTGATGAAAACATTTATAGAACCGATACAGATGAAATTCCTATTTGGGTCACTCAATCTGATGAGTCACAGAATATGGTGTAACACCTGCCCTGATCCTTTGTTCCTGAATTGGTTTGTCATAGTTGTAATGTTGCCTACTCATGTTTTGTTTGCTCTCAAGCCTATGATGCACTAAATGTAGCTGCATCAAACCCGCGGTCATTAAAAGGTCAAGCTGTATTGGAATATATAATATAAACAAACAGCTGACTAACATTTAGCCACAAGAATATTAACAGCCATTGATTAGCGCATAGCTCCCTACTTACTGTGCCAGTACTCTTTAAAGATGCACAAATAGGACACTGCAATTACATGTAACAGTTTAAATTCCATTGTGGTTTAAGTGCACAGAACCAGGGTATCTGCAGGTTTCAGTAAGTTAAATTTAAGACTTTTTAAGACCTTTTTAATGCCACCTTGAATGGAATTTAAGACCGAAAAAACTATAAATATAAGCGATGGTTGGGGGATCCCGCTGTACTATAACCAGTGCTTAATTTGTAAAATTAGAAGTGGGGGATCACTTTTTTAAGCGGCACCAGAGCCGCTTCACTGCACAACTCCGAATGGAATGGTTGTGACATCTAGTGTTGTCACGGTACCAAAATTGGGACCCACGGTACGATACCAGTGAAAGTATCACAGTTCTGAGTAGTATCATGATACCACAGCAAAAATGAGGCAGATGTGCCTTTTGTCATTT
>NC_065523.1:18936098-18938282 GCF_006386435.1 Epinephelus moara | reverse complement strand
CATGGATACTCACAGAAAAGTGCCGCGAGAATAAAAAAAGAAAAGAAATAAAGTCAGATTAAATATTCCTTCCGCAACAATTTTAAGACCTTTGAGTAATGAATTTAAGACCAATCTGAGACATTTCTAATGAATTTAAGACATTTTCAGGCCTTACTTTTAGATACATGAATTTAAGACTTTTTAAGACTTTTCAAGGATCCGCGGATACCCTGAGAACAGTGATCAATATTGTCACGCTTTGCTGTTTTAAAAATTGAGATCATCCAATCGGACACATAATTTCCTCTGTTGTTTATGGATCTCCGTCTGGAATTACTGCCCAATGACCAATATGCTACAGACTTTATTTAGACTGTTTTATAAATGCACCTATTTGTTTTTATCCTCTACCACTGCCCTAGCATAACGTGCTTCCATTAAGCCCAAGAAACATGGACATTAAGCTTGCAAGAGCATACATGTGTCATGCTTTTATGTAACAGCCATAAATAAAGAGCACTGAATTGATTAACATAATATAATGAAGCTATCTGTCCAGCACGCTAAAGAGATTGATTCCTCCACGGTAGCACAGACACAGGAATTGTAGTATGATCTAATATTTCAAAGGAACAACAGTATCCGGCTGCAATATGACGCTCACACCTCATAATGAAACTTTACTTTTCATTCTACAGTCCATTTCATCTTCACCCTTCTACTATGTTCCAGGTCCTTGAGGTGCGCTAGATGAAATGTTCCCCTAGAGTGAATAAATGTCGTGGAGAAACCTGGTTAGCTCTGCGTTCATTTTGCAGTCAGTTCCCTTCTGCGCCTCCAACACAAGAAGGATACTTCTGTTAACAACCCTGCCAGCAAAAATCTAATCCAGCTACTTGAAGTCTGCTCTGAAATGATATTCCCTCCTCCACCTAAGAACACATGGTCTTAAAAATGCAGCACATATCAAAGTAGTGAATGATAGAGACATTAGAGGAGAGGTGTACTGTCCTCCAGAGACAGCAGTTATTTGATTTATAAAATTATTTAATTTTGGGCTGAGGGGGGATTAAGCTGCAGGAAACTATTGCTATGATGATGGGGATCAAACAGATCACATGAATTATTAATCAGGAGCATTTTGTCCCTGATACCCTGAGGAAAAAGTGGCTACTGCTGGCACAATCCACATCTCATTTATTTTATGGAAAGTTATTAAAGTATATACTTAAAATCAAACTGTTGGTGCGGGGAGGGGAACATGAAAATAATGAATGTCACAGCCCTGGTATCAGTGTATATGGCGTTCAATCAGAAAACAGAGATTTACTGCTAACCTATGGCCGAAATGAAGAAAAGTATTTGTTCACCTATTTTCTCAGGACACTGTACACTTTCACCCATACAGTGAGTTCATGTGAGGACTTACGGTCCACTTTTGAAATATACCACAGAGGCAAGCATAGCAGTAAATCCTCAATATTAAAAACATGGAAATACGAACCTGTTGTCACGGATGCTGTTATGGAACACTGAGAGTCTACAGCCCTGCTAGCAACTTTGGGTGTCTGTACGAAGGCACAGCAGTGATTTAAGCTAAAAGCTAATGCCAGCATGCTAACATACTGATGTTGAGCAGGTATAATGCTGCGCTCACATGGAATCAGACTGACAACACCTAGTCTGATAGAATTGCAGGACAGCAAAACAAAACATGCACAGCAATATGTTGCCATGGTGGTGCAGTGTTGTTTACAAAACATGGTACAAAATATAAGTAGTCCATACCCATTGGTAGCTTTGTCACCTTCTACCTATGCCAATCCTCAATGCCTATGTGCAGTTTCACATAGATTGACCACGTCAGTGAGTAGGACAGTTTCCGTGATTATATACTGCATACCATACCATGACTTAGTCATACCAAAAATTAGGAAAAAATACAAACATTCGGCCACAGGGGGAGCCACAGCGATCGGTCGCATTTTAGCCATTTTTAAGCATTTTTCTGTTGTTAAAGCGCCACCTAGTTGCCAATTAGAGTTAAATTTCTCCAGTCACCTTGAGGTGTCCTGTTCTACATATCTACCAAGTTTAGTAAAAATCCATATGGCGATTAGGCCTAGATAAGAAATTAGCTCTCTAGCACCCCCATTCTGTTTGATCGGGTCAATAATGGAGGGGTCCCCTCAGATTATGTGT
>NC_065523.1:18935721-18936073 GCF_006386435.1 Epinephelus moara | reverse complement strand
CCCAGTCACCTTGAGGTGTCCTGTTCTACATATCTACCAAGTTTAGTAAAAAATCCATATGGCGATTAGGCCTAGATAAGAAATTAGCTCTCTAGCGCCCCCATTCTGTTTGATCGGGTCAATAATGGAGGGGTCCCCTCAGATTATGTGTTTTCATATGCCTACAAAGTTGTGTGGTGATCGGTGAAACCCTTGAGATGTTATACACCTTTATGTGATGAGCCACGCCCTCCGCAATATTCATTGCCTTATAGAAGCTCAGTTTTAGTAAGTTTTCCAACTTTTGCCAAGAGGGAACTTTAGATATTGGTCCCTAGATTATGTTCACCGAGTTTCATGCAGATCGGTCAAA
>NC_065523.1:18925617-18935698 GCF_006386435.1 Epinephelus moara | reverse complement strand
TGAGGCAAATTTGTTCCTCATGAGGAGAGGCATCTCTGTGCAAAGTTTCATGTCTCTATATATGCCCATTCAAAGTTTGCAATTTCAGTTGGTTGCTATAGCGCCCCCCTTTGGCCATATTGCTTCATTCGTATCCTCCCATGACCCTCTACCACTGTGCCAAATTTCACATGGATTGACCAAGTCATTGAGGAGAAAAACGTGGAACAGACACACCCACAGACAGTTTTCGTCATCCTACTATTAAATAGAGAAACCTCTGTCCCTCCGTCCGTCTGTCCCGTCTGTCTGTCATCATCCGTTTTCCTCCTCACTGCTTTGACCTACTTCTCTGAACTTGGACATAGGCTTTCATCTTGGTCATGTGCAGACAGCCACGATGCCGTTTTTGCATTTTTCCAACATTTCTACTGTTTATATTCACGTTTTTGTCCACTACCCATTCATACTGTGAGCACCATTAGCAGCGTGAGCTGTGCATGCGTGGAGACCACTTCGAAAACACCTGCGCTGGGACCACAGTTTGGCTGGGAAGCCTTTATCTCCAACACTCAAAACCTGTATGTGTGTACCTGTGTGCCCATGCACGGCCCCGCGCATTCGCGTGCCTCCGTGCTGTCAGCCAATCTATGCTCCATATATTTTGCCATAAAGCATGTTTCTAAATACAGTGTGCATTGTTTGTCTTACATTAATATTTATTACACAGTGCATTTACAGTGCTTTGATTTTGCATCTCCTCTAATATACTGTTTTTGATTTCTTATTCCTCTATACATAACACATCCCGGGTATGGACTAGTTATATAGTAAGATAAATACTTTTTTTGTGTGTGTGTTTAAGATTTTATGTAATTTTCTTTGGTAAGGAGCTATGTAACATCCGGTTCTAAATTTTGGAATGAATACACCTACTACCATTACCATCACTGGTAATTCTCTGCTGGTCTTACCTACTCTTATTGTCCTGCTCTCGTCCTCTAAAATAATATTGGGTTTGCCATCTGCCATCTCTCTGATTCCAAGTGAACATAGCCTAATTTTGACCATGTTAACATTAGCTAATTCGCGCTAAACACAGGGTTGATGGGAGGGTCATTAGTTCGGCAGGTATTTGGTCATAAATTAAAATAGTGGACAAACTGATCTGATGATGGCCCGACATGAAAGTAAAGGGATAATCAAAGTTATTATAGTTTGTTTTTTAGGGCGAATAAATACCAAAAGCAAATTTCGTGGCAGACCATCCCAACATTTTCAAGACATTTCACAACAAACTAACACTAACTAATAAGCTGTTGAAATGTTACAAATACTCTGTAAACTGTTTGTAGGCAAACAATGACGCTCAGCATAAGTTCAATCAGGAAGACTTCCTTTGTGCTCATCCATTCACAATTGACCTATGGCTAAGCCACGCCCCCTCCACTCACTCGACAAACTACCAACATTCAGTGACCGGCGCTATGGCAGGTGTCACAATACACGGCATTTCGCAGGAGGCAATTGATGATTTTTGGGGACATAATGATCAGATGTCATTGAGAAGTAACCAAAAGGGCCTAAACTACACATTGGAGGGATATATTCATCATTTTATTGTTGAGAAGGTCGATGAAAAGCTTAAATTACAAGCCAAAATTTACAGGTCACAGTGTACGCTTGTGAACCGCATCTGGTTGCCGTCACCATCAAAGACAACAAGTTAAAGTGCCACTGAAGTTAAGGTTTTTGGCTCAGAATATGAGAAAAGGATAACGGCCTTTTTACCATCTTTACCAAGAGTGTCTCTCCGTTAGTTTGGTGCTACAGTATTTACACTGAATCATTCAGCATAACGTTTGCCAACCTTTGTTATCTCTGCCATTACAGATAAGTTAATGAAGCTAAGCTCCAGAAGTTAACGTTAGCTTAACTAGAGCCCTTTGGACAACAGCTAACAATGATGTACGATCACCAAAGTACAAAACTAGAACAAAATAGGCTAATGAACTCCCAGCAAACAAGGTGACATGATGAACAACGCAGCTAGGAGCTAACGTTAGGCTAACTTTAGCTAACGTTAGCTAGAGATGTTAAAGATAACTTTATATTTCTTTCCAGCAAAGTGACAATATGTTGCCTCAAACACAATGTTGACTTACCTTAGAACAGATGTAGACATCATTGTTAATCTTATTCACGTTGAGTTGATGTTGTGGTCTAACGTTACCACACAACTTTATCCAAAGGAGACACTTTTCTCGGTTGAGATGTGGTTTAAAGTGTAAAAAATACACCTGGTCGCCCAGCCTCTCAGGATACCTTGTGTCAGAGTTGCATGTACCCCATGCACACCGTTTGACCATTTTTAAACTTCAAATCTCAGAAAAAGCTCATAAAACCGAACAAAACTGACTTTCTGTAATGCATTTCAATGAACGTCCAGGCAGAGAATGTCCGAGTGTATGGGAATGGCTATACGCACTGTGATTGGCTCATTGCGTTTGAGGGTGGGGCTTAGCAATAGGTCAATTCACTACCTCCCACTCCCACTTGCTGCCATCTATATCAGCCAATCAGGATGCTACTGCAAAATTTTAAATCTGCTCTTTCCTCTGCTGCTGTCAGCTATTGCGCTCTCCTCCACCCTGCTCACCTCCAGCCATCGTATCCAGAGTCCAGGACGAGCTCAACAAAGGCTCATTCCTCGACTGATCCAGATCATCAACACTTCTCCACCACCAGCATCTAGACCCCGGGGGGCTTTCCTTTTCCACTATGGATTCATCACCCTCCTATATTCTTTTACTATAAAAAGAGTCTCTCCTGATTAGAATAAAATCACCTACATCATGTGTTACTTGTTCTCTGAAGACAGCAACCTACATGGCAATCCATCCAGTAGTTGTTGAGATATTTCGGTAAGATCCAAAAAGTTGACACAAAAGAGAAAGCCAGTAGGGTTCATCTTCTGGGGACCACACGTCAGTTCAAAATTTCATGTCAATCTGTCTTGTATGTGTTGAGATATTTCAGTTTGGACTAAAGTGGTGACCTTGAGAGCCCTAACATCAGCATGGATTAACAAACCCAATCAGCAGAATAAATCTCGGCCTTGTACAGGTACGGTTCGGCAAACTATGGATGGATTACGTTTGTATGTTATTGTGAGCAATTTGTTTCATATGTGGCAGAGATGTTAAAACTTCCAGTCTCTTTACAATTTATGTTTTAATTGTTATGTTGCAACAATGCTGCCGTCTGGTTAGAAAAAAACACTTGGTAAGGGTTAGGAAAGGATTATGTTTTCGCCACAAACACACTGGAACTATGTCATTAAAAATACCTGCTTTTGTTTGTTGGTCTTGAACAGTGGTGTGCTGCTGTCTGCTGCTGTTTAGCAACCGTCTCACCTGGGTGTCACTCCATCCATCATCCCCTCCTCCTCCCCATGATGAGAAACCCAGCTCATATACATGTAATCTTAACCATGTCATTCTAGAAATGTTGGTACAACTGTCACCTATCTATGGTTTGCAGAAATGTACAATTCCAATATTTTACCTTGGTGACTGCACTGGAATTAACAGTTGGAAAATTAAATTAAAGTTGAATTGAAACATGATGATGAAGCACATAACCTCGTACTCCTTCCCTCAAAGCGGCATCTGCGTTTGATATTACAGGTGCTCAGAAAAGCTCTCTTGAGAACTGCTGCTGTTCTCAATAATTTGCCTGTTGCTGTTATTACTGCACTTTATCTAGATACACAACCCCAAAGCATGTGAGTAAACCTTCACTGCATCACAGAGTGCAGCAGAACATCTCTGAAAACCATTAAATCAAATTGCCGCTGTCTTTCTGAATTATCATCACCCTGCATTAACTGTGTAGAACTACATATGGTCTGTGTTTTTCTTCCATATTCATTAATATAATAGCCTTGAGAGAAATATTAATGTGAACCAAACATCCAATCATAGCAGCCCAGCTTGCTCATGTTGATAAAAGCCTGTGCCGCATTACAGTGTGATGTAAACTCATTGCAATAAAAATTTGTTTTTCTATATCAACGCCGTGGGCACTTCGGGCCTAAATTTTGCCAAGGAAACATCACTGCAATTCAAAGCTTTGCACTCCAGAGTATAGAGCTGTTTTCTGTCAGCCAGAGAGTTCGCTGCTCCCCTCTAGTGAGGATGCGGATAGCGCCCTCAGCACTCGTCTGTGATGGGGAGAGCTGATGAAGAAGTACAATGCCATGGCCAGCGGTCAGCAGTGTTTATGAGGAGTGTCATCACAGCTGACAGCGTTCCCGCTCCATGATTTATACACTTCCAATCGCAACAGGCACCTGCCGAGAAGTAACAACTCGCCTGCGGAGGAGTGTGGAATTGTTTCAAGCGAGAGGTGTCCTTGATGCCAGCAGACGTAATGACACTGTTTGATGTCTGAAATTCAACAGCTGGAATGCTGTGCACACATTTGCCGGGGACGCGTTTCACACGTGTCTATCATCTGCTAAAAAAAAAAAAAAAGAAGCTGTAAATCAAGTCACTTTTTATTACAGTTACAGTGCCATCAGTCTCATGAAAACATTTACCTTCATGTGACAGCAAAGCAAACTGAATATTTGTAACAGTTCAGATGGACCTTGATGGCGGGCACAGTCTTGAGTGTTTCTGCTGTGGTTAAACTAAAAGAAAATCAGTCAAACTGAAAAACTCTCCTTATAAATCCTTCTCTCTAAATTGTTGTGCTGCCCGTTAGGAGGTTGATTCATCTCAGCATTTCACTCATATGACTTTCTCCTGCAGTTTGATGCGTCATTAAGGATTGAATAACACACCTACTGGCTGTGTAACACTGCGTATATAAGACAGACCAGTGTAATTTTCCCTCTTGAAAGCCATCTTTAATTGGAATCTCCGTTTGTCATTTTAGGTACAATCGCCCGTGGCACCCCATAAAACACACACTGACACAAGCAGAGCTTTGAAATTATTATATAATTAGGTAATAAATTGGTGATATATTCTGTTCTTGATTCTTTGGACAGTTACATTCACACATTTCTATCACATTTTTCTATTAAATGACACATTTTTGTTCTTGCAAAGCACAGATAAGACTAATTGGACGGTTGAGAGTATCATGAATTGATGGTATGGCTTGAGTTGCTTTTCATTCCAAGCGTGGCGTTGAATTAATAAAGGTGCTTCTGCAGCTTGTGCGAGTTCCCTGTGACCTTCACTGAGCTTCAGACTAATGTTTTTGTTTTGCTTCTTTTAGTCCTTTTTTAATTTGTGGGCCATTCAGAAACTCGGTATACTTCACTCACACATGCAAGGTGAAAATGTGGCGCTACGGTTGGAATATTTCATTTTCCTTGACAAATCATCATCCTGTCACTACTGTAAGGTAATGATTGTGGCTGTATTTATAAAGAGACGTTCAGTAGTGTTAGATTTTACTTAAATGTATCCCCAAATTTGTATGTGTTTTCAATGAAACCAGCAGCGTGACAGTTAGTATCTTACAGGGAAGCTTTTCAGGCTCAACCTGCCAGGCGATATACCCACTTTATACCTGCTAATATATAAGAATCCTACATTTCCTTGTCATCTTCACCTTCTGCAGCTTCAGAAATAATGCCAATTCAAAAACATGTACACTATAACAATCCAAAAAAAAAGTACTTCAGAAAGCCAAAACAAATAACAGCAAACACAACGCAAATACAGTCAAAAACACCTAAACCCCGAAAACAAATGCAACAGCCTTTGCACTGTTTTTGTATTTGTAACGTGTTTTTGTTCAGGCTTTCAGCAGCACATTTTTCACTTGCAGAATGTTTCCATTGTTCTATTGTTTGAGATTTCTGTATGTTTTTTTCTTTATAAATTGACATTGTCCCTGAAGCGGCAATATTTTTCTCATGGTGAAAATGTTTTGAGTTGCTGTAGTGTGTTCGACCTTGTTGGCCACCGTAGCATGCAGAAACTTTGAACTATTGCAGAGTATAGTCAGAGATATTGGATAAAGGAGATACCCCACCGTAGGCTTATCCAATGTTAAGAAAACGGTTACTCTTCCTGTCTCCTAAGTGGGCGTGGTTAGCTCTCCCTCCAATCAGAGCCTGTTCTCCCTCCATCCCTTCTCCTTCCACCAAACACTTTCAGTATTGTACCTTTGGAACCAAAAGTAACCCTCAGACATGGTACCTAGACCCTAGTGTTTTCACCACAAACTGTAACCTTAAGGCCCTGACACACCAAGCCGATGGTCGGCTGTCGACCAAAGTCGGGCCGTCGGTCAGCGGCTGTCGGCCTAGTTTTTGCGATGTGTCCCGCACCGTCGGCACTTCAGTTTCGGCGGCTTTTCGGCCGATTGAGCATGTTGAATTGGCTGAGGAGCTGGTCGGTGAGAGAGATCACTCTGATTGGCTGTTCAGGTTTTATTTCCTCGCCCCTGTAGTGAGTGAATCTGCCTGTAGTGAAACCGGGGCTATCCGGTGCTTCCTCCTCAGGCTCCACTTCACTCAGCTGCCCGACAGACCCGCTGCTTCTTCCCACTTTAACCTGAATAACAAACCGGAGCTAGCTGGGAGCGGCTAGCAGAGTGTTAGCCGCAGTATGACCGGAAGGAAGCACAGCCAGTTAGCCTCCGCTAGTCTCTGAGCTAGCCCCGGCTCTCCGTTTGGATTCCAACCGGGACAGTCTGGATGTAATAGCCCGTGGAGGTGCTGCGGTGCTCAGCTGCACAGGTAGGAAACCCCTGACAGGATGTACCATTCTCTCACTCTGCCCTCTCTCACGCATGCGCAGAACGTACGTGCCACTTGGCCGTCGGATGTAGTCCGTGTAGTGTGTTCAAATGCAACTGACACAGGGTGATGTAGACGACGCAACAGTTGGCTTTCGTCGCCGCTAGTTCTTTGATGTCGGTTTGGTGTGTCCGCACCTTTAAATGTTTTTAAATGGGTTGTTGTCACTCACTGCTCCATCCAGCAATCACTGTATTTCCTCATTACAGGTGACACAGATGGAAGTCTGCACCTCTTTTATAGTCCACAAAACAGGGTTGCTCAGGACAAAATAAAACAGGCTGCAGTGAAAGTCTCTCTCCATGGGATATTTAAACATATTTGTGCATTTAGTCCTTCCAAGGCAAGCTCTGGGGTTTAGTGTTGCCGGAGCCCACAGGAACGAAGTGACGGTCGAAGTTGTCGCAGTGAAATTTTAGGTGTGTTGATTGATTCACATCCTCACCTCATGCATTGAGTAACATTACAAGTTAACGTTCCACCTTAAAAGTTGCCGGCAGTCAGCCCAGTGAATAACGTTATTTCTTTTCTGACTCCAGAGGAAGCAAAACATCCTTTCATTTTGTAGTTACAGTCTACTAATAAAACTCTCCACGGTATGAACAGTGGTTACACAACCTTCAAAACCAGCCACTACTCAGCCCTGATCAGAGTGACCATACGCTATTGACCAATCAACAGACTGCAATGTTCACAGCTCCACCTTTTAGTACCAGATCTGTGTGCTCGGTACCCCAACAGAGGGGGGACCAAACATGGGGACGGTACAGAACGGTTCCATTGGTACCATCCACAACTTGTCACAGTAGAAACAGAGAAAAAGCATACCGAATTGAACTGAACAGTATTGTACTGCTCAGTGGAAACGGGCTTATGTCAGTAGAGGTACAAATAGAGTCATGTTTTCTAGATACTTGTATCTGCTACAGTTTTAGTAATGTATTGGTTGCCTATAGTTAAAATAATCCCATAGAAATACTACAATAAAAGGGACATTGAAATAAAATGAAGTTTGTCTATGTGTTGTCCAAAATGACCATAAAAATGGTACCTTTCAGATTTTGGCAACAATTTTAATATCATGCATCTGCATTTTTTTATGCTTAAATATGCTAACTCAATGGGACTGTAGTGCAAAAGTATTGAATACAATATAATTACACCTGCTCTGCCTTTAGAGCAACTTCAGGCTTTCTGTTTTTCCACCATGTCACACTTTGGTGATAACAACTCGGTACATCCTGGAAGAAATGGAAAAACCAAACCAGAATCTTTATCTCTCGACATAGTGGATAAACTTAACCTCCGCCTGGGTGTTATCAAACTCCACTGAGCAGGGCCATATTTCTTGTCCATGTGAACATTCACCCTCTGGTCCTCTCTGAATGGAGAGGTACTGTATATCCCGAAATGCATGTCTGGACAAATGTTCCCTTTGCACCCAGCATGTCTTGCCTATGATAAATCCTTTAAATTACTCCATGCTTGTTCACAGGAAGAAACATGGCAGTCTTTCTCACAGTTCTTCCAACACACAGCAGAGAAATATAACATATATAGAACAAACTGTGTTGAAAACATAGCACCAAAACCGCAATGTGGATTTTCAGCCATTAAAATTGAAAATTCTGATCTTCTAATGAGACGTCCAGTTTAAAAAATGTCTGCCCCACTATATGAAAGAAAGGAAAATTCAAGAAGCGTAATGAAGACGTAAGGGTTAAAACTCAAGTGGTTAAAAGCTTTAAAAGGTACGTCAGGGGGAAAGAAGAACATGTCAGACACAGTGAAAAGCTAATTAATTAGAATAGGGTTTAAGAACAGTTTAACCATTGGCTGATCTGATACTTTGGGGACGGCTTTTCTCTTACACAGTCTCAGAGCTGCCACACTTAAGGCTTCATCACCCATCAGTCTTAACCAGTATGTTGAGTGAAAACAGACCACAGAGGTTTGCACTCTCTACCCTAATTAAGATGTAGTTTCCAGATGTGAACATCGAGGAGAGTCTTCCCGGTGAAAGTATGTCTTAACTTTGTGTATTTCATGCTCAGCAACACTGTATTACATGGAGGAATGGCTGTGAAAAGGAGGAGGAGGTGTTGAGGAAGAAGAGATTCAGGTTGGGAACGAAGGCACCCAAGGGTAGACTTGAATCTGAATTCTTTCTGATGCCTGCAATAAACACTGACCCTCTTGTTTTTTTCTGACATCTGATGCAATGTGTGAAACCAAATCCCAGCCCAGCAGAGCAGAACAATTGTGGAAACCCGCTCTGCATGTCAGTTATTGGTAAATCAGGTGGAGAATCAGAGACAGCTGCCTCCACTATTCTTTCTGTGCATGAAAATGTGCAGCGCTCCTCACAGCTGATGTGGGCCTCCGTCTTTCAGAAAGCACTGTCATGCCAACTTTTAGACAGATTCAGTCAGGAGGTGTGTAATTTGTGTGACAGTTGCGCTGGGATTTTTCCATTGAACTATGTAAACAGACATTTAACTGTGGCTTATCAGTATGGTATTTATTTAGCTGAAAAAGGTAAGTAAATTAAACAACTGAAGATAAGACTGATATATAGCAGGTATAATGGTCACCATGTTCATCTAATTTTAGCATGCTAACATATGTTAACGTATTAACATTAACATATATTAACATAAGCTCAGGATGGGAATGCCATCAGTGCAGCTGCTATTCAAGGGATTACCAATACAAATCATCCTGTGGGAAACATTAATGTTGATCAGATTTTTTTTAGTTAGTCCATCCAGTAGTTGGATCCAATGGTTGGATGGACTGCCAAATGTCAGCCTCACTAGAAAAAAAGTAGATCTCCAGGGTCATTAGGATTTATTGTCTGAAAACCAACAATGTGCATGCTAAATTTTGTGCTAATTCATCAAGATGTAGAGAGATTTCACTGACTAAGTATAATTGTTGACCTTATGGTAGTGCTAATGGAAAAAATCACCAGGATAAATGTCCATGGTTTGTAAATGCAAACTATGGACATGTTAAATTTGTACCTTTAATATGTAGCCGATATTTTGAAACTTAACATTTCACTTTTCAGTTTTATGTTGTGATACCGCTGTGGTTGAGAACTGCCCATTGGTCCGACAGCCCGTTGGTCCAACATCCCATTGTTCCGACCATATTAAACCCATTGTTCCGAAGTCCCGTTGTTCCGAAATCATCATGATGCCCTGTGGTTAAGGTCTGGTTAGGTTTAGGCACAAAAACCACTTGGTTAGGGTCAGGAAAAGATCATGGTGT
>NC_065523.1:18868677-18925034 GCF_006386435.1 Epinephelus moara | reverse complement strand
TTGTTCATATGCTGCTTGTTCCACACAATTTCTGATAATAAAAGTATTTGAAAATAGTAAAATGTTCTTCCTTCAATTTATATCTTTGTAACGAGTGAACTATATTTAAACCATCAAAAGCAGGTATTTCTGTTTTTTTTTTTTTTAAATCAAAAAACGTAAAAATTTAATCGGCCGATAAATTGGTTATCAGATTTTTTTATTCCATAATATCGGAATCGCCCCAAAAAATCCATATCGGTCGGGCCCTAGTCTTAATAAAGACCATCTGCTTCAACACACTTTCCATGTAAAGTAGTGAAAAGTGCACTACTAGCAAAACTATTTGCACAGAAAAAAGATGAATTTAGGTGGAAAAATTATGGCAGCAAAAGCTTAATCATCACGTGTCTTAAGGTGAGTGCGAGAGACAGTCAACAAATTTAGCGTATTTGAGCAAAGAGAGCAAGCTGAAGAACACAGGTCAAGTAGTTTGGCTACATAAGAGGGAGCCTGGCCGTGTAATGCTCTGTAACTAAGAATGAGAATTTTAAACTGGATCCTAAACTCAACAGGGAGCCAATGAAGGGATCTTAGGTAGCCTGGGTGCGTCTGTTGTTTTCTGGGACGCCGTGTCATCCTCATTCTGTTACATGAATTGTGTCCTTTCAGAATACAATTTCGCAGGAAATGTTCAGTTTGCGTAAAGTCTCTTTTTAAAATGAATGTACTACGTCAGTACAACACCACAAATTGACGTCTTTTTCCTTCAACAACAAACGCACATGGTTACGTTTTGCCAACACACTTGTGTGATTAGGTTAGGGCAACAATAGCACGTGATTATATTTAGAAAATAATAACAGGGTTTGGCATTACATTCTTACGGGAAGCATATGGTTTCCTCCCAGGTTAAAGTCAGTGATTGTTGGATCCATCCACCGACCCCCCTAACCAGCCTACTCTGACTTTCTGCCCCCTTAACTTAAGCAGTTTCACATTACACACTCACTGTGCATGGTCAGGTATCATGCTGACGTGAAAGGACATTTTTTTTCGTCTGTGATTGATGTGGAAGTCACTGCCCAAGTGCCGGTATTTGACGAATTTGTAATAAGACCGGGTTACCTGTTTGCTCATTTCACCTAGGTCTGATGCTATCCACCATCTCCTCCTCCTCTTGACGAGAAAGTCAGCTTCCATAGATCTTAAGAAATGTAAAGTATGAAATGTACAAATACAACTTATCTATGATTTGCAGGAATGTACAATGCCAACATTTTATTCTGGCGACAGGACTAAGTCATGAGGGTTCATCCTCTGGGCACCATGAATAGTTGTAGCTAATTTAATAGAATCCATGGTGGACCAACTGACCAACAGACGAACAGACCAGCAGACGGAGACCTAGAGCCGTCTCAAAATATCTTTAGAGCATCTTTAGCTTGTTGCATTACTACCTAAAAACACCTCCTTATATATCTAACATGTGTAAACCTTAAAAGGGTGCTAGGTGGTTAAGAATTTATTATCCTAAGGTTAAGAATGCTTTTACCAAAACCATTTTAGGAAATGAGCATTCATCAGATTACACAGTGTGCTATTATAGAAGCATTTGATTGCACGCAGCTGATTTGACCAGTCACACTGCACCTGTTCCCAGCAGAAAGCATATCACCATTGTACTTTACAAGCTGGCTCTGCTGAATACTGGGCTATAGAGGGTAAATTATATGGAGTGAGCAGAATGCTCAGTGTTCATCTCTGATGTCATAAAAAAACGAATATAAGTCAAAATTTGTTGAGAGGTAGGAACAATGATAAAACTAGGTTTTACCCCTCATTTAATTATTGTATAATTATTGTGGACACAGCAATCTAAACAAAGCCAAATGAATGTTTTACAAGAAGGTCAATTATGAGCAATGCTTTAAGCTTCTATAAAACTATGGCCTGCCTGCTCTGCCTGAGGCTGGCAGCAGTGATACCAACCATTATGAACACCCGAACTGATCTCACTACATAAAGAAATTTGACTTAACAGCATCTCTCAAAAAAACTTATTTGCACATTAATAATTGCAAGGGTTATTGGCCAAGTTGCCTGGCCCTACCTACAAATCATCACTATGTGGAGGGGAAAAAAGGGATTTACATATGCATGACCAGCAGAATGCAGATGCATTTCTCTGCCAGCACTATTAGGGATGTTCTCCATTCACTGCACATGGTTCGTGAACAGTATGGCATTCTAATTTGGTCATTTCAGAGGTATGGTGCACACTCTATGTATGCAGCTCAAGCCCTTGGGTCAGAGTCTACATGTCTCATCTGCTGAAAGAGTTGGGGGGCACGAAAATGATTTGTTTGTGGAACACATCATAAAGCCAACAGGGGGTAATGGCGAGGCTAAATTGGTAACGTTTGACACTGGCTCATCCACTGGTGGGCCATTTTTATCTTTCAACTCAAAGGAATGATAGAAACATATGGTGCCATTCCCAATCAATGGAGTGTCAACCTACAAATGAAGCAAGGCTTAGTTTAGTAACGAATCACATGGAGTCATCCTGCAGCCTAAACAAATCTGTGGCCTGCTGCATGTCTCCAGATGGTGTGCATTAACAAAGGCTACGTTCACATGACAGGACTTAATGCTCCATTCCAAATTTTCCCCCAGATCCGATCTTCACGCCTACGATGTTCACATTCATTTTTCAAGTGACCCAAATCTGACATAAATGTGAATGGATCTCTGCCCTGAAATGCTTCAGATGCAACCAATGAAACATCAACAAATAATGTCACATTTGTAAGACAGGCATTTGGGGGAGAAAGATAAATGATGACATAATTCTGCATAATAATTAGCTATGGGCTTCTGTTTAGGAGGGTGTTTAGCATGTTTATGGAGAAATGGCCGCTCAGAGCAAGGGGTGTTCGTTTTCAGGATAACAGGCTGTTATTCAAAAAGGCTTTTAGTCCATTAGCTTTATTAGCAGCTATTGCTGGTGGTTCTCTGGAGACAGAGGTTTGGGTTCGGCCAAGAGAGATATCAGGAATTGTGGGGCTGCGATGTGGAGGGTTGCACATAGGAACAGTTCCTCCAAAACTTTAGGATCTCCAGAGCTACATTCCAATATCTCTGTTGGCATCTCATGACAGTGTTGTCATGGCATGTAGGTAAGCTGTCCTCATAAGACATCGTCCAGCAGTTGGGCTCTATTGGTTGACAATGGGCAGCCTACCGCAGTAGCAATGTGGTTACATCAGTCTTCTGTAGTTTCAAGGGACTGCTCTGACACTGTGGGTGAGTGATTTGTGCCTGTGAAGTACGACGTGGAAAAACCTTTGATGTATGGAAAAAACTACGGCTGCCCCCGACTAAGAATTTTCCTAGTCGACCAATTGTTGTCATTTTGGCCGGGGCAACACAATGGTTTCAGTTGAAGGTGTGAGAAAGAATAGTATCAGTAACATTGTTAACACTGTGCTACATTACAGAGAAATACAAAACTGTACTAATGAACCTTCATTAATATAGGCCTATATTTTATCTACAAGTGCACGTCACACACTGAGCGAGCCGCCTGTTAATGACGCTGTCGGCAAAGCAGTAATCATTGTGGCTAATGGGCATGTAGCTACTGACATGTTTCAGATGATACGTCATGTTTGTAGTTGACCAATGAAGATGAGTTTACATATCACCTTGGGTTCGTCCTTCACCTTCTCAAAATGATCCCACATTTTGGTTATTAACTAGCCTGTGGAATAACCGCAGGTACCAGCCTTGTAAATTAGGGGTCATACACATGCTGCGTCTTCAACCACCTGAAAAACGCAAGGTTGCTGGGTCGGTTTGGGTGCTGGGTGCTACTCTTGTGCCTTTTTTGTGCCAGCTTTCAAGAGTACAGCAGCAGGTTGCATCTGAGGTTGCTAAGCAACCTTAAGAAGCATCATATAGCCTGAGTGCAGAGCTGATCCTCTTCTAGGCGTTGTTTATAAGTGTGTAGGCCTATTGTCAGTGGGACAGGTGTAAAGCTCTGGGTAGCCCTGCACTAACATGATCAACTTTTCCGTATTTATCAGACTGAATATTTACAGAAGAAGGGAAAGATATCTGTCAGCTGTGACTGGTTTGTAATGTGACTCCAGTCTGACTGCTGAGCGTGGCCACTTCCTGTGTCTGTCCTTGCAAATTAAATTCCCACATGGTCGAGTCATATAAGATTTGATTTATTTTGACAAGGCGCAGCTCTTAATAGAGTTTCGCTTTTTATTTCAGATTTTTTTTTTTCTGCGACTAAGCGACCAATGAAATCTTGCCAACTAATGACCTTTCTGGTCCACTAACATTTGGTCAGCTGTTAGGGGGCAGCCCTACAAAAAAATACACATACGTTTCAATATGAGTGTTGTCACAGCAGTCACAGAGCCAGTGATCAGGTCTGTATTGGATTAAGGTCCACATATGAAAGTTGTCCAAATCTGATTTGAGAAAATCAGATTTTACTCTCTGATCTGTGTTACATAAGGGCAAAAAATCAGATTTGGACTGCATCTGCTTGTTTTCTGAATGTAGCCAAAGAGTAAGCTTTAAGGTAACAGTGAAAGAGGGAAAGAAAAAGAGATTTGTCCACCACATCATCCTGTTAACCCAGCTTTTGAAAATCACTCTTATTACTGTAGTTTAATAGGACATTTGCTGTATTGATTGCAAAATTGTTTATCATTTCTGTGCATTGTTTTATTTCTCCCAGAGTGTGAAGCCGACATTTCATATCTACCTACCTACCTAACAATGTGGACAGACTCCACATGGCACTCACCCATGCACCCACACAGGCACAGAGAAAAAAAAATGCAAACACATAGAACACACTCAACCACACAGAGAGGACCTTTTTCCAAACATTGCTGCCAGATCAGATTCAATGGCTTTGTATCATATAGAGCACATCCCTGTAATTACACATATCTTAGTCACAAAATATGCAAATGCTTCATATTGGAAGATTTCTTAATACTGGAAGAAGACATATTGATACAAAGCCAACAGAAAAAAAAAACTGTGGCCTCTTGTTCCCTTTTATAAAGTCTCTAGTCATTTTTACGGATCATTCAGATATTTTAAAAGTACAAGCTGCAAAATGTTACGTTTTATAAGTATTCATGCTGTGCCAAGTTTCTGATGTGCTCTGCTGCGTATTTGTTTATGTCTTGGAGACAGAATATGTGATTTATAGTTAGACTGGTGGGGGTGGCAGCAAGGGAAGCTGTTATGTTCTTCCTTTGCTGCTTGTCGTGCGCCGCTGCTGTTCTCTCCAGCTTGCTGTACGTTCACCCCGATATGCACCCTCAGGCAGTATGCCTTTCATTATTTCTTTTGAAACTTTCATCTGAAGTCTCTGAGGGATTAGCCCTCTTGATTCCTGACACAGTCAATGAAAAACAAGCCTCATATACAGGGAGGCTTACAGCCAGAAAAGCCGTGCTCAGCCCTCCCCTCTCCTCTCAGTGTGAAACTGCATAATGGTTTACACAACAAGTGGAGGCTCCTCTCATTTCTGCTCATTTTGACATATTAAAAATTGTGTTTATTTTTTTAGGCAAGTGTGTAGATGCCAAAAAATTATAATCATTTTTTATTTTTGATGACATCTGGCTGTCATTCCCATGTAGGTTGAAGTCTCTTTGGATAAAAGTGTCTGTTAAGAAAAAGTAATGTCAGCTATTCAACCCAACTCTGCAGCACTACCCATGTTTTAGCTGCTTTTATGTTTCCTCACGCTGCACATAGACAGTATCGTTCAGTCTTTATGCTCTCATTTACCCTCAAATATTAAGTCATGGGCAGCTATTTACAGCAAGCCAAATCAGACAAACTAGTGTTGCCCAGTATGAAACCACAGAGATATGAGATAAATAAATGGCTGGTGAAAAAATGTGATGTTTTGCTTAGCAGTGGAAAGAGATCAAATCAGAGCTATTGCATTAATTTGTTGGCTGGAACTACACCAACAAGTCCTCCAACCCACATCACCACATAGGTCATTTGCTCCTACCCTCTAATATCAGCCCAGTTGCCAGAAGAATTGTTGGCACTGTACGTTTCTGCAAACCAGGACTATGTTACATTTGCACATTTCATTCATATCTATATGTCATTGCAAGGTGGAGGGGCTGGTGGATGGCATGTTACATAATGAGACATTTGCCAAGCTGCTGGTCAGAGTTTCCATGTGGGAAAAATCCAGGAAGTAAACAAAACATTGAAGAAGAGTTAACATGCAAGATAAATGTAACACTTTCTAATGTCACAGTGGAGGGACAACTACACAGGTTGACTTTAGCGCTGCTCATCGTGGACTATATTGCTGTCATTGTTCATTTTAGTCAAACCATACAGTTTGAAAATGAGGCGCAGCTCCAACTAGAAAACAATGTTTTGATGCATTGGATGTGCTGAATGTGCATATTAAGGCAGTACAGGAGGAGGTGTACATTAATATTCCTCCAGGACTGTAACATGCTCATGTTTACCCCAAACAATGTGTCATGTGACTGCAGTTGGTTCACCAGAGTTCGTTTGTAACTGGACCCAGACCACCTCTCGGGTGCGCACCAAAACAACCACCTCTCGGTCGATTGCTGTGTTCACACCTGCCCAAGTGAACCGCACTGAGGGGGCAAACGAACTTGAGTTCGATTGAGCCAAACCAAACAGGGCAGGTTTGAAAGCACCCTTAGGTTCCAAACATAGGTGTTTTGAAGCAAACTGTTGGCGGGGATAGTGCCACAAAAAGTGGTTATTCTATACTGACACATTGCTGTATTTCGGGCAGGGATTGTGCCCCTAAAATCAGGTATTTTGAAGCAAAACGTGATCTTTTTCTACCCATAACCAAGTGTTTTTTGTGCATTAATATAACCACACATTAACCACAGTGTTGCTCGCTACATAATAACATGCACATATAACATATCTGTTGCTTGCTGAAATGTACAATGCCACCATTTTTTCTGGCGACTGGTTTGCTAATATGTCCTGCCATTACCTAAATTAGCTACCGGTGTCAGGAGACACATCCTTATACTTAAAGAAACAATGATAGGTCTTATATGACTGTTACCAGTTACAGTTTTAGGCAAAAAACCCCAACTCAGTTAGGTTTCGAAAAACGGTCATGATACAGGTTAAAAGCAGTGCTAGCTGACTTTTGGCTTCACATGGGACATGAACAATTGACAATGGTGAGAATAAAAGCAATGGAACATATGAGGATAATAAAGTGCTTTAAGTTAATGTTATTTAAGTGGCTATTGTCAATATCTTTACAATACCAATGTATCTAATGACAGTGTAAAGACAGTGTATGCCAATGTGAAAGGGGGTCGCTCTTAGTGATGAAGCTACATAGAATTATCACATAAATCTGCAGCTTTACGGAGCTTTATAGTGATTTTCAGCTCACTCTCACTGCTCTTATAGGGTCGTTTTCAGCTGCAGCGGCTGATGTTTTCACTGAAAAGGCTCCTAAAAACCCACTGTACACTCCCTGCTCAGCACCACACAAAGTTAGTGACTTGCTGGAGAACACAGTGGAGCATTTAGCAGCTAAAAAGCCAAATATTTCCCTCAGGAGTGAATATTTGGACTTACATTCAGCAGGTGGCTACAAACTGTTTGCTGTTATCTTTCAGCATTTGATTAGAAAATTTGAATTTAGATGCCGATGCGGTCCAAATGGCCTGTCATTTAAAATAGAGTGCTTTTGCTTTGCAATCATCAGATAAGTATTAACACTCCACAAAGAGTACTTCTGCGTGATAGAATGTAAAAGTCTTCTTTCAAACTGTGTGTGTTATTAAAGTGGCGGTGAGTGATCATCAGCAGGATCAATGGTAGGTGAACTGTGCTTGGATGGTGAAATGTTGCAATCTTGACTCCTTACGCTGTAAAAACTGTGAGTTATTAGAGAGCGTATCTGAGTCCCTTTGGGATTTACATGCTGTGTAATGACGTACTCCCCCCTCGTTCTCCTTTGAGCTTACTTTTGTCAGCAGTTTCATTACTTTGCACTTTGCTACTAAGCAGGTGGAGCTAATCTATCTAGTTTGCCCTTCAGTTATGGTTTACTGTCCGGGGGACTGGACACAAGTGTCTCCAATAATCCCTTAATTAGGCAATGATGGACTATTCATTTAGTATGCAAAGCTGCAAATCTCCCCATCCACTGAGCGGAGCCCTCTGCAGTCATACGGAGGCCAACGCTAATGATCTCAGCAAGTGGCAGCAATCCATTGGAGCGCTGCAGCAAGTGCACATTAATCTTGCGGGTGATCCAGTTGATGAATGACCCTGGCCCAGAAGCCCTGGCAGATCCCACCTTAATTATGCTGAGGGAGCCACACCTGGGAGGCACCGGGGGACGTCTTGCTAACTCAGGAACAACGACTCAGGAGATGGCCCGCGGTCCACAGGCAGCTTGCTCCACACAGCTCCAGTCCAGGTGTCACTGTAACGCCTTGGGAAAAGCAAGTCTTTACAGCAGCTCCGTGGAGGACATTATAGCCGGGACTGACTTCCAAAGCACAAGTTATGGAAAGGGCAAATGGATGTCATCAATTCAAGACACTTTCCACTGATAGGTCATTAGAGGAAAGTGATTTTTAGGGCAGCTCCAAAAGAAACTAATTCAAGACGCTGCCTTTTTTTCCTCTGATGATGCCTCCAACAGTACAATTTCACCACCGCTCTAATTGTACCCCATTATTTGGCTGCGCTCTGACATGTTTAAAGACAAAAAACAAGAAAAAAAGAAAAAAGCACAGCAGGCAAAGAGTTGCATCAGTCTAACATCAACACCCTAAAGATAGCACACTGGCACAATGGGAGGATGAGTAAAAAAGAAAATGGGATCAAAATGCATAAGTAAACAATATGAGGAAAACGGAGAAAAACAGCAAATCCTCTGCAAACTGTTTGATTAGATGCTACAAAGAGAAACACCACACTGCATAACAGCGACATCCACATCTACAAAACCCCTTCTGTTTTAGGAAACAGTCAAGGTCATATTAAAATAGTCGGTGTCTTCATGTTTAAGAGGCAAAAACGTTTTGCACTGTACAGCAATGACAGAAGGGTTTCGAGTGTACCTTTTTGGCCTGAGAACAATGTGTTTTAGTTGTTGTCACTGAGCAGCTGAGAAAGTGTGGCGAGTAGATGAGAAAAGGAGATTGGGAGAGTCTTGAAATGAGTTTTTGCTCCAAAACAGAGTACTGGTCATTTTGTGCTGTTGGAAAAAAGTCTTGCCTTTTTTTCCCCCCTGAGAGATATTAACTATTTTATTTCAAGACCTCCATTTTTAACCGCTAAATAGGCTTAAATATTCTAAATCCAGCGCACCTTGATGGTAAAATAGGCCATATTAAAATATTCTGCAGTGAGTGTGTAAGGGCATTCTGGTGGCCTCTCACTGATCGTGTTGGGAATACACGATCCATGTGAACTCTAAGCCGCCTTGATTTACACCTTCCTCTTTTTCCCTCCAGTAATGGTCGACTGGTCGTCATGTCCTCGTAGGATGCTATTGAACACATGACCTGTTCATAGAGGTTATTGGATTCTCCGGCACAACATTCTCCAGTCTGAATAATTTGTCCCTTTTCGTGCATTAAAGCCACTGTGACTTATGTGGAGGCAAATTTCTGAAATCTCATTATCTTGTGTTTTGAAATGAGGATCGATAGGTATTATGCATTGTTTTATTCATATAGGTGGGACCCATTGTTTCCCAAAATTCTTTCTCTATCTTTCTTTCTGTCTATATACTGTGTCTTTATATACTCTGTATGTGTGTGTGTGTGTTTGTGAATCAATGCAACACAAGCCAATTGCCGCATCACAAACATCCAACAAATTGATATAACTGCATCCACCTACAATAAAGTTAGGATCCAAAAGGTCAGCGGGAAATGGGACAAAGCCCAAAGGAGTTCTCTTAAGGGCCAGCTGAATTTAATACACATCCATCACTTTTTATCATCTAATTAGTCCGCTGTGTGGCAGCCTGGTCAACATTGGAGGGAAGCAGAATTATTGATCAAGTAAAGGATAGTATCTATCATTTCACCTCAGCATCGACACTCCGGCCATTTGAAAACAGGGAAGACAATACAGCCGCAGCAAAGCGCGATGAGAATCATGATTGGCATTCAAAACACAGGCCATTTGTTTGTTCTCCTCGGTTAGGCCATCGACTAATAGACTTGTTGGTCCGACTTTGCAGCGCGACAACTACTGGGATAATAAACGCCACAACTGGAAGAGAAATATCAATCTGTATTTAGAGTCATAATGTGAAAAATGATACTGCAGGTTTTTGCTAATTACAGGATGTCTAATATTTGGAGTGCACTGTGTGTAAGTCACTGCAGATAAATACTAATTTCACTTTATCAACACCTTTATGGGGCAACTTGTAATTAACATAGATCGTAGTTAAACATCTGGCTGTAATGTATAATGAGCTTTTTTATTAAGAAACAGGGGGAATAGATATTATATTATTGCATCCACTAGTAATAGACTTTTCATTATTCAATAATACGAAATCTGACAACATTTATAGATGCAACCCAAAGAGGTGATGATGATATGGTGTTCAGTTCTGATTGAGGGTTACTGTTTTGAGTAAACGTATTGAAGGTAATGATTATCAGCATCTGGAAAAACATCTGAAAACACCCAGAAAAAAGGTTTTTTTTTTTATAACTCATCAGTTTTTATGTTGATAGAGGCAAAGACTTGACTTAAAGTCAGCCATTTAGAACGGTATCTGTGCTCCGAGATGTGTAATTTGATGTTTTTGCTTGATTTTAGGGGGGGGGGGGCAAGGGATCACACCCCACTCAATATTTGGAATATGTGCATTTGTCGACTCCAATAAAAACATGGAAGTTGCAAGGGATTTTCATTTTCACAAAATTAAAGACATTCTCAAAATTTCCTGAGAAGCCCAAACTTCCTGTTTCATATGTCTCCCCATGATGCACTTGTAAATAGGATATATACTGTAGGAAGTGTTTTCTCACCTTAGGGTAGATGCTCAAAAAACAAAAGCCAAGATGAAACAGGCAATGGATGAGTGGTTGTCATAAATATTTTCCTAAAGCTAAAGCCAATGATTCTTCCTCAAGAATCAACAGACAACAATACCATAACTGCCCTCTCTATAGAGGATGTGGCATGATAAGACATGGAGGCTGTGTCAACCAATTTGTAGGCGTATCCCTTTAGAGGACTTTGGGGTTTGTGGCCAAACCTGCATCTCTTTCACAAATAAGATGGTTCGGCATCACAGACACCAGAACTAGTGCGGTATTCTGGGGGTTCACACTAATAATATAACATGTCCATGGGATATCCCCTGACTTTAAAGAGACCATCTCAGTGCACCAGTGAACCACTGTTTGAGGTGCAATGGACTGCTGCATACTGAGGCCCTCAAATGACGTGTCCTCCAAGAAATTTGAAGTGATGCAACATGCCATTAATTGGAAAAAACAAACAAAAAGTTAATTGGTAATTCTTGTGTTAGGCTAATATTGAAGAAATCAAAGAAAGATTGAAGAAACACTGACGACATACTTAGCAGAAGAGAAGTATACTGGATATTCAATCTGCAAACTCTATCTCCCAAAGGCATAAAAGATGATATACCATGGCATGTCATGCTATGCTAGATCAGGGAATCTCAGAAGTCAAATTCATAATACATGATATAAGAGTATGTTGAGTATATTGAACGATCTATGAAAGCTGCAAGGCCAAAGTGTTCATTCTTGACACTTCATTGTGTATGGAGCATGATATTTCTAGGTTTTCCTATGTTTTTCTTGGTCCCTTGTTCGTTCACTTGTGGGGTATGTGACATATGGTGCACATGCTGTTGTCAATTATTGAGAAACATACAGCTGATTAATTCCCCCACACCTGTGCACACCTGTGAAATGGGTGGAGCAGTTTCTGTTTAGGCTCTATGTTGTAAATAATGCTGTTGAGCACTCTTGACAAAGGTCCATGGACCAACATGTTAGTGTTAGTAATAAGTTGTGAAGCTGAGCAACAGCAGTGTGCAGGATTTTCCGTTCAAAGACTCTTGTGATATTTTCCGTGGTCAAATCAGCCAATGCACTACAACTGTAGTGAACCCATACGAACGACCTGATGAGGAGAGCTGGTGACAGATTTGATGACATTATCAGAAGGCTACACATGTGACTAAATCCGTTTTGAGTGTTTGAGGGAAAAACAGGCCAGCCCAGCTGGTATAATTTCTTAATTTTACAGTGGCCTGTCTTTGTCTGTGATGGACCTCAGTGACTTGTTATGATGTATTTGGTTTTGGATATCCTGAACAGGAGCACGGCTACAACCATCTCCACCGAGACTGTAATGTTAGAACAAACAAATCAATACTGTCAATCCCAGCATCAATTAGTCATCCTGACAGTTGACCCTGCTGAGTTGCGCTGGCAAGTTCAGCAATTCAAAAACAGCCTTCTAGCAACAATAATAGGCTAAAGTGACAGATATCTTATCTGGTTTCAAACAGCCCACTCAGGAATTCAGGAGTTTTGCAGCTGTGCAAGAATTACAACAAGAGCACAGTGGACAGTGTAACTATCCAGTGTGAGTGCTGGAATATGTGCATGTTCTGCAAAACAGCACTCTGAAACTGTTTATATTTATCGCAGGATCAGAGGATTCATCGGGGTGTGAGTGTTTGTGAAGAATGACCAATTTAGACCAGTGCACACATTGGGGGCAAACATCCACACACACTTTTTTTCATTTACGAAATTATCTCATCAGTGCAAATGATCGCCGCTATAAATCACAATCATGTGAAATTGTACATTGCACAGGAACACGCTTAATAGCTAACTAAATCAATAGCTGTCTGCTCCTATAATTAGCCATAATTTGTTATTACTTTAAATGCCCCACTTTCTCCCTGTTTGGCCCTCAGTTTCTCTGTCACCGCATTCCATTCTGTCAACAAGATGCGCATAACTCAGAGCAGCAACACTACACATTCAAACCTTTGCTGGCTGTGAAGCAGATCATAAGTGGGTTGGATTAGGGTCGTCACAAAAAGAGCATCATCTTTTTTGACATGTTAATTTGCTGAAATGTGTCTCAAGTTTGTCAAAGCAGAGCATTTTTGTCAAAGGCTGCAAAATTAAATCTGTTAAATCAGGATGAAAAAAAAATCAGCATTACAGCTAAATCCACTTTCCTGCCAAACTCTGCCATTAAACAAGTGTGCCAACGCAGTCATGCTGCATCTTTCTACTCATACACATACATGTGAAACATATTTTGATGCAGGAACAAATATTACAACTTGAAAGGCAGTGCGGCAAAACTAAGATATTTTATCACCCAATTTTATCCTCTTTGCTCTGACAGTATAATCTCAGTTTTAATTTAAACTTTGAATTTTAATCAGTGTATTTGAATCAAAAGTTAGTCATTTCCCTTGATTTATAAATATTGTTTTGGCAACAATTTAAAAAATAAGTCAATATGATTGATTTTCCTAACTCTCTTAACTGAACTAATGTGCATTCAAATTCCTTCAGGTCCTCTGTGACATGCAGGATGGGGATAGGATTCGTATGTTAGAAACCTTTACATTGGGCTTGTGATCCAACAGGGTGACGAGCATACTGCTAAGTCTGGGGTTGCAGCCTGGAGTTATGGGCTCAAAACACCGAGTGTAAGTCGACTCTGCCTCCATTTCATTCCCATTCCCTCACTGCCATTGCTCATTACTCACCACATTGTTCACAACAATAACCGCACAATAACTGACTTGACCATGATGGAGAAAGTTTTACGAGAAATCTGTTGACCTCCTGAGACCTGAGCCTTTGTTTGGTAAGCATTTTTGAATTTCTCCAAGCTATTAGGGATAAGTAGTGTGATAACTGTATAAAAAATGTCCTCATATGGGGACAGCGGGTTTATTTTTGTGTAATAAAGTATAAAACTGTTTATTTTGATGCCTGAACATAGTTGTGCGAAAACAACATTACAATCAATGCAACATTTGTTTAATGTTTTGTACAATAACTGTATAAGTGACGGGTCACTGTTCAAGTCTAGAAATGTTCAAAATTGTTCCTTTCAGTGCCTGAACATGGCTGTGGAAAAACAAAACAATGCAAACATTTTTGAAAGGCCAATGATTATGTAAATCCATATGAATTTTCTTGCTCCATACTCAAAGGTAAAAATAATACTAATAATACAACAATACAGTCCCAATGTCTTCAATGAAATTAATGCCATATCAACCTACAAATGTTATGAAGCATAAATAAACAATTTCTGATCCTAAAATTTGGTCAGGTTTCATACTTTGTCCATGTAAGTGTTGGAATCGGCTGTAGACTGACTTGGCAGAGACGGCTGTTATCTTGTCTTTACCTGGATTGGTGTATTGGGCTTCTGTCACCACTGCATGACACATAAAGTGTCCACAAACGGGGACAGCAGGTCGGAGTTCAGCAGAATGAAGTATAAGGTGCAATGATTTAAAATACAAGCATAAAATCCTGTATTTGTATAAGCACAGTTCTGGAACACAAAGGCAATTTTAGCCGAGGCGCATTCATTCATTTGTCAGTCCTTTCTTTCATTGCCGTTATCCAACACACCCAAATTCCCATCAAGATGTACAGTGCATACCCAGAATGCACAGCTGCAGGGTGGCACACGTGTTTGCACATTTGTGTTTGTGTTTATAGATCCCAGGTTTTATTTATATGCACAGCCTGAGGCTTCAGGTCTCCGGATGCATGGAATTCATATCTTTTCTTGGCCAACTCCGTTGCTCAGCTTACCTTCACATGTGCATTAACCGGATTTCTGATTATATTTGGTATGCTAACGGAAACCAAATGCTTTCCACAGAGGTCTGTGTGATACTGATCCAAATGCATTTGCCAGGCCCAGAAATAAAGCATAGGATTCTCACATCCCTCATTTGGCGGCTGAACGTAAAGGTGGTTTGTAGCAACAAATATGGCCTTCCTGTTTGGCGTGTCTTTAGAAATTCTAATTTATCAGCGGTTCAGAAAAATAAACCTTTGACATCTTTTAACAGTCCTTCTACTAATGGCTCGATACTGTATACAACATCTTTGTTTTTCCAATCTTTCTGCAGAGGAATTCTTCAAAGGCAAATGCGGCAAATGCCTCCAAGTATCACTCGAAGGCATTTTCCTCATGAATTTTGTTATCTTCATTAAATGCAGACAACAAGGCTGTAGACTCTGCTGAACCTGAGCAAGCACTATACAGCGTACGGAGCTCGGATTCATGCATGTGCTTTATTGTAACATTGTGATACATGACTCTTTCAGAGGTTGAAATGTGCACGATAAATTACCAGGTCATGGAAACACTGATTTACTATTATCTGGTGTGTAGATTCTGCTATAATTCAAGAACAATTTGCTTCTTTCATTATATTTATTACAGCCCCTTTCGTCATTGTTTGGAGTCCCTCCATGGTGGATTTTAATTGATGAAGAGACGATCGCATCCTCTGTCTAACTGCAGCCTGATAAACCATCTCTGCTGTCAGCCCCAGTGGAACAACGGGGCGTCTTACTGGCCAAATTGCTCTGACTTAAATTACACTGAGCACTATAACAGTCAGGACGGCCCTACCTGCCAAAACCTCCCCACAATGGCCCGTTCATCTCATCTCTAACAGACAGGCTCAGACTGTGGCAGAGTTCAGAATCAGGTCATTTTATATTAGACGACCCAAATCTCAAGGTGGTGCAGCAGCTCCTGAGCTGTAACTATATTGAGAAAGTGCCTGGAGCCTGATGTATTTTGCATTGACAGCAGAGGAACTTCGTGTTCTTCGAAATTTGGAAGTTTAATTATTTTAAAGTCTTAGGGTTTTTTTTTCACCCTTTCTTGGCATAACACAGCCTCTAGCATGTGTTGCACCTTGTGATGATGAATCAGATCCTGAAGGTGCTCGGTTGCCGCATTAGTTCACCGTACAAGCGGTGGCAGGTGTTGTATAAGGTGCAGTTTAGTCGTTAACCTCGTCTGTGCTAACTGCCTCCAGGCTGTGCAGGCTGCATCCTCAGCACAGCCCCCCTCTAAAAGGAACAAAGCACTGACCACCAATAACTGGTGTGGAGCTGTCTGGTTTAGATTTTATCTGCACCTGGTGATATACAGCACATGTTACGTAAGGCACCTATTGATATTAGAGCAGCTACAACAGGGGTTTTAACTGGTTATGAAACAGTCTCCATTTAATACTGATGCCTCTATATGACCTACAAGCAAACAACACCATCAGTGAGAAGAATGGCTACTTCTATTTAGTGTCTGTCCCCTGATCCGACATCAGACAAAACAATTTATGGCAGGCAGACCAGAGGAGTCTGTGTTTACAATTTCCAGGCAAAGTTTGGCAGTGAGTTAGCCGGTTAAAGGAAGCAGGAGGAGATTTTTCTTTGGAGAATTTTATTTTTCACATCACATTTTGTGGTTATTGCTGATACTGGGGCCGGACCAGCCAAAAGCTAAAGAGAGGAACTGAGCGAAAAACAACAACAAAAAAGCTTAAAATGACATTGATGGCGCACTGGTGAGAAAACTAGTTAACCCAGAGGCCAGTACTTCAAAGCAGGATGTTGAGTTAGCGAGGTAACTTATGGGTTAACTTTGTGTTTTCAGTACTACGACGTTGGTTCTCTTTTTACGGGGATACATCACTGTGGTAACTTATGGTGAACAGCTAACCTGCTCCGGAGCAGGTTAACTTCAGGGTGACGGATCACATCCAGTCAACACCCCGACCTCTGACCAATCAGATCACTGAAGAAATAAGTATCCATGAACGAGAGTCTTACTGAATAGAATAATTTCATTGTTCAGTGCGAGATGATCGCATACAACACAAAACACATGATTTTAGCTTGATTTGAAATTATGCAAAGTGTATTTTAGTCCACAGTGACAGTGTTGATACTTTTACACTCTGATTCCATCACTGCAGCTCAAAATAACATGAGACACCTGCGTGATGAGATCTGGGATACAACAGATGATATTTTATTTGTAAAATAATCCACACATTGTTAATTGGCTCCAGTTATCATCAGTCATTAACTACTTTCCCACTCTTTCCACTCTGTTATCCAGACGGCCAATCTTAGGGTTAGTCAGACCAGATAATGAGAAGATATCCTGGGTTATTTGAACTGGCTTCGTAGTACAGGCCTTTGGTCTGTCATCACAGATGGAGAGAACTGCAAGATTTGAAAGGATTCAAAACCAATCGTGAATCGTCCCTCTTCCTCCTGAGGCCTGTACTACGAAGCCAGTTCTACCCAGGATATCTTTTCTTTATCTGGTTTGATTAACTCTAACGTAACTGGTACTACAAAGCTGGTTATCAACTCGTTCAGTCAACTCTGGGTTTTCCTCTCCAGCCACGAACGCATTCATGTGAAAGAGGCGGGGGTGTTAATTATGAGTGACATCATCAGAACCACGAGTGAAGTAGCCTGCTTCGTATTATGTGATATGAAACAGACAACGACATACAGGCTGCTCTTTTATACCTCAGACTCTGGACTTTTGTTCATGGATACTTATTTCTTCAGTGATCTGATTGGTCAGAGGTCAGAGCTGATACTCTGAAGTTAACCTGCTGCGGAGTTACCCTTGTAAAAAGAGAATCAGCTTTGTAGTACTGAAAACCCAGACTTAACCAGACCTCTGGACATGTGTGTATACCTATATGTTTATGAAATACATTGACTTGGTTTTATATGAATATATACATTTATGTTGGTGGCTAACACAAAGCTAGCTAATGCTTTGGCTGATGTGTTTTTACATCATTGCTTTGCATCCTGTAAACAGCAGTGTTCTTAAACGAAAAATAGTCATTAAAAATAAGATGCGTCTTTCTTTCTTTCACTTCAAATTAAATCATATGCTAGCAGTGTCAAGGTTCTAGGAAACACTTCCACTTCTGTCCACAGGGGCCCCCAAAATCAACACAGAAATGAAAGTTCCTTGTATCTGCTTTAGGAATAAGTTGTCTTAGTATTGTCTATCCAGCTGTATCACTGAATACTGTGGACCAAATATGCCTTCTCTCTGTAATAAAAAAAGTATTCAAATAGAAAAATAAAGCATTGACTGCATTACAACATCTGGACCAGATGTGTCATATGAGTATAAGAGACACAGCCTCCTCTAAAGCCTGTGAGCTGATTTATTATAACAAAAATATATTTATACTGAAATAGATGAATAATTCTGCCCTAACTGTGAGTGGATATTGTCAGGATTGGAAATCATAATTGCGGTGGAACTGCAGACACGTTGTGTAGCTGAGACACATTTTTAATTCCAGGTATAAATGTAATATGGATAATTCATATCTGAATACAATCTAGACACGAGGCGAATGTTAATGCGAGCTGCAAAGAGGGCCACTGTGCTTCGTGTGGCTCACAGCCTCACTGTGATGAACACTGACTGTGTGCTAGTAGATTGTGACTGCAGTGGTGAGCTTGTGCCATGTCTGCTGGAACAAGGAGAAGGGAGAGTCCTTTCCAACCTCCTCTGATGTTTTATGACCTTTAGTTTCTCTAAAATCCTGTTACGACCTGTTGCCCTTATGTAAAGTAGAACATGTTCATTTGATGTCTTCCTTGTGACACAGCCGGTAAATTCTCCTCCCCACAAAGCAGCTGCTAGGACTAAACTAAACTTCAATAAACTCCATTTTTCCTGAGTGACTGCTTGTTTGTAAATGCAAATAGACACAATCTGAGCACTCAGCTTCCGCAGGGAGAGACAATGTCTGAGCGGTTTATGAATGGCTCAGATAACAGACACAACAAAGGGAAGATAAAACGGGTCAATATATTTTCTCTTGTGCTGTGATAATAATTTATCATCAGCACTGAGTAGCGGCAGCCATCTTAATACCACTTCACTTGTGTTGTTAACACTGACACGTTCTGCTGCAACTGCTCGGCAGCCAGAGTGTCTGAGCATGCTCGGAAATCTCTGACAGGGTGACTCTTAGACAGGTAGGAAGTCTGATGACAGTGAGAATTTACAAACAGGGCAGTTCGTTGTTAGAGAGCTCTCCGCTTCTCCGAGTGGCAATTTACGAATGCAACAATTTCAACAAACCCATTGAGCTCTCCTACGCTCTCTTGACTGCCAAACACCCAGTAACCATTGTGCTCCAAGCACTTGTCCATGCTTTCCTCCCCCTCGCCCGATCACCTGCATTATTTATGTACAGGTCTAGTTTGCCAATATCAAGATATTCCATATTGGTTGGGACATAACTTTGGAAATAAATCAGAATCAAATCTCCATAAAATATGATCAGTTCAGTCATGCAATAGTGATTAGAAACACTATTGCATGACTGAACTGATCATATTTTGTGTTTCTAATCAAGTTTTTGCCAAAGATCTGTTGATCTGACATCTGTGTCTCAAACAAATATGAATTAACATTAAAATAACATTATAGCATACTATTTGACCCTAAAAATCTAAATGACTGATTTTTGTTTGTTATGTAGTGACTATGAAAGATGACCCCTTTATTAAATAACCATAAATTTCTATAAGCCATATTGCAGGGTTATTAGAGAAAAGTGAATTGCACCATTTCTTTTATTCTGCAAGGTTTGTGGGTGGGGGGCAGTCACAACACTGGCATATCATCACATTTGAAGTTAAGCTGTGTTTTGGGCACCATGGCAAATGAGAACCTGGTCTCACTCCAAAGTCTTCGAAATCTGGTGCTTGGGCAGTGACTTGGGGCGTCAGAAACCAACAAAAAAAGGCGTCCTTTAAAGTTGGCATGATACACGGCTGGTTGTCGTTATAGTTTAACAGTGCTCGTCGGCATCAGGGGGAAACACGGCCGGACAAGGACAAAAGTTAAGGTGGCGAAAGTCCGAGTGGAGTAGGCAGGAGGGGTGGTGGATGGGTCCAACGCCGACTTTCATCCGAGAGCGGTGTTTGTGTCCTGTCAGATTCCAAAACCAAACCCTGTTCTTTTTTCCCTACACCTAACCATGTGCTTTTGTTGCCTAAACTCAACCATGTGTGTTTGTTGTTGAAGGAAAAAAATGTCAATTCATAGTGTTGTACTGAAGTAGTACATTTATTAAATGTCCTGTGAAAATGGAAGTGTATTGTGAAAGAAGACAATGCATGCAACAGGCAGAAGTTGACACAGTGTCCCAGACCATCAACAACCAAAGCACAGGGTATGTGGGTGTATGTGTCAACTTTTTTGTATCTTTTAACAGCAGATACTGCATGTATCCAAGACAAATTTCCTTCGGGACAATAAAGTCTATCTTATCTTATCTTATCTTATCTTACCTTGCACATCGTATGTGGATGTGGAAAGTCCATGACCAAGCACATCAATATGTGACGAGCTTGGAGCGAGAATGTGTTGCAAATGAAAATATAATTTTCAATCACTTTTTGCTCTGTTTTTGGTCTCTACCAACTCCTGAGGGAAATATGTGACTTTAAATCTGCCCAGTGCTCCACTTTGTTCACCAGCTAGTCACTAACTATTTCTGTTTTCCATTTGGTATTGATCAGGTAGTGTAAAACTGTTTTTTAAAAAGCTGTTTTGCTAAAAAATATCTGCCTGCTGCAGCTGATTGATTAAGAGCAGACATAATGAACCAAAACAGTTTAGGAAATATTTTTCACTGTTGGATAGATGGTATTTTCACAGAGCTAGGCTGTCTATGCTGTAGACAGATGCAAATACTTTTGAAATTGGTGCTACATGACCAGAGAAAACAGAGAAAATGGGCTGTGGCATTTGCTTTTGCTCAAGAGGTAGAAAACCTACAACTACCAGAATGCAATGCACCACACACGGGGCAATAAACTCTCCCGCTGGTGGGTGATGTAATGTGAGTGTGGCCGTTTTTCTACAGGAAACAATATGGCAGCCGGCTAGTTACAAACAGTCTTCAATTCGCTTAATCAGTAAGCTAAAATGTTTCTGAAAACATTTAATACAATCAGCACTGCTAGTTTTACTATTTGAGCTCAGTATTTTCAGCCTCCATTTTGACAACACAGGAACAGTCTGATGCTTTCTGTTTACATATTACAGCCAAACAGTGCACTAAAAAAAAGGAATTTTTTAGACAATGCAGTAACAGAATATTGGTTCATATTTTATCAGCGCTGCTAGTTTACCTTTGATTGCAATATTTTAAGCCACCATTTTGACAACACAGGAAACAGCATGATGCCGGCTTCCTGTTCACAAATCTCCCATTACAGTCAAACAGTGCACTAAAATGTGTTTCTGAAGACATTTTTGACAATGCACTAACACAATCTTGGTTCATGTTTTATCAGCACTGCTAGTTTTACTGTTTGATGTCAGTATTTTCAGCCTCCATTTTGACAACACAGGAAACAGCATGATGCCTACTTCCTGTTCATACATCTCATATTATAGCCAAACAGTGCACTAAAATATGTTTCAGAGGACATTTTAGACAATGCAGTAACAAAATCTCGGTTCATATTTTATCAGTACTGCTAGTTTACCTGTTTGATCGCAGTATTTTTAGCCACCATTTTGACAACACAAAATTAGTATGACACCCACTTTCTGTTCACAGATTTCGTGTTACAGCCAAATAGTGCACTAAAATGTGTTTCTGAAGACATTTTCGACAATGCAGTAACACAATCTTGGTTCATGTTTTATCAACACTGCTAGTTTTACTGTTTGATGTCAGTATTTTCAGCCTCCATTTTGGCAACACAGGAAACAGTATGATGCCAGCTTCCTGTTCATACATCTCATATTACAGCCAAACAGTGCACTAAAATATGTTTCTGAAGACAATTTTGACAAGATATAGGTAATACAGTAACAGAATATTTGTTTATATTTGATAAGCACTGCCTTGTTTTACTGTTTGACTGGAGTTTGGTCTATATTTAGGAAAGGGAGGGGCAGGTCTCTTGATCCGCTGTGTACTCTTTGTGTCCTGGTGGTGGGCATACCAAATTGCAAGGGACAATCTGTAGTGTGCTGGATGACCACGTTTTATTTTATCTGAGAGTTAAGCAGAGAGATCTGCACACTGGTGAGATGGAGGGAAGTTTTCTACAGTTCTTTTACACACACTACCCAACTTTTTATGATACAAAGCTGGTTGAAAATTGGAAAAGTATCCTTTTAAATTGTGGGCCGGAAACCTAAACAGTGAGCTGAAACTGGCTATAAAGCTTTGTAATGCTGAGGGGAGCTGCAGTTTGACGGATTGTCACTGTGAGTGACCCCTTTCACATTGTCAAATTGTTTTCACATTGTTTTTTTTTTTAAATATTGATAGCCACTTTAGGTTTAGACAGCACCTTGCAATAGCTAGCGTATATTTTCTTTGGGTTCAAAAATCTTGACTCTATGTTTGGAGAGTCAGCGATGAGAAGATGTATTTTCTCTCTGTACTGGTAGCTCTCATTGGATGACATAGATTTTCTGATTCAGTGGAAACGCACTGGCTGAATGCAAAAGAGTTGTCCTTTAGTAACACTGCAACACTCCATAATGAAATGACTTTGTGTCACCCCTGGTTTGCATGCCGAGCCGGCTACAAGCATTTAGAGGAGGCAAATCTGGCCAGGCAGCATATACATATAAATATTTTCTTACATTCCAAACACAGAACTTAAAATATAACAGGGGCTTGCTGTTCTGAGAGGCAGGCGTTGCAAATTATTTGAGACTGGCGCTTAGTGTGACGCTGGCTCTCCTGGTGTGTTGGAGGTGTGTGATGAATGAGATTCTCTAATACAGGGAGACATTTCAGTGGCATGCAATTTTAAATCGTCATATTGCGGCAACAAAGTGTACAAGTTAAGGTCTAGTGAATATTCCCATCAGTAATTATACTCTGTACCCATGTATAATAAATTCAGTGTATAATACGCCTAAGCAGCATCCCCATCCTCAGCATAATGCAGAACACAGGATTGTTTTCTGCATGTGCTCTCTTGCATTTAGAGAGACATAGAGAACTACACCCCCATGACTCATTGATTTAATTTAAAACACAGTGTTGCTCATTATCCAGCTTGATTCTTATAAGATTTGCTCATATTTATCACAGAAACTTATGCACTTGTGCTTCTGTCCTTTTTTTTTTGCAAATTAACTTATTCATTGCTCCACAAAAAACCAGCAGGGTGCAGACATGAGCTTTCTGTAAAATGCAATCTCTATCAAAATAATCTTTCTGAGATGGAGTTTTATAGTGAACTTTATACAGCACGGGATTCACAATGCAATAAGCTCTCTGCATATTCCCAGCGCTGTAATTCTCATCTCTCCGAGCGCGTCACATGAATGAGGAGAAGCAGCTCTCCACGCAACTATTTCACATGAGGAAATCTGACGTTTATAGCCCTACTTGTGCACGGATAGAGGAAAAAGTGGGTGTACACACTAGTTGTGCTGTGTGGCTCCACAGTGCTTCAGTTCAGATGAGCTCACTCAGCCGATGCGCACATCGTAGGATCCTACCAATCTGAGAAGGCGCAAGGACGGCGAGCAGCAGCCTGGTAGTCAGTGGGAAGAGTGGATGCTTTTGTGCAAAGGCTGCGGACTTTCTGCTCCTCAAAGTAGGAGAATAGAGAGAAGGATTCGCCTCTTGTTGGAAAGATACAATGCTTTTTAGGTTGCCTGGATGGATGTGAAACCAGTCAGACTGGACTGGACTTCGGGCTGAGCGGCTGATGAGAAGAAGAACCCCACTTTAAACACTGTTCATTTTCCCTTTCTCCCCTCCTCTCTCTCTCTCTTTTCCCCTCTTGTTATAAAATGCCAGGATTTCGTCCATCATACTCTGTCCAGTTCAAGCCAGGCTGCTCATTTGGAAGGACGCCAGACCTCCAGCCTCTCAAATCTGCAAGTTCAGTCCAATAAATTGTGACATTGTCTGTCAGCCTTGGAATAAGAAATCGATACTCAAGAAAAGGGACGCAGTATTCTTCCGGAATTTTAACGATCCATTTCCCTGCTATCCTTAGAAATATGCGATTTGCTTGGATTAGGTTGGTTTGGTCCGGCTTCACGCTTTTTTAGCTGGAGCAGCGCTGATAGTGACTGATTATTGCTGTTGATTTTGTCCATGCAAGACTCGGGGTGGAAACATGTCTGGCCACTTCTTTGAGAGGATCACTGCTATCAGAGATGGCATTTTGGTCCAGCACTTCGGTTTTCACCTCTAAAGTGCCCCGGAAAATCTTATTCATGTTTACCCTCTCCCTCTCTGTCACCTACTTGTTCTATAGCTTGATGAGCTGCTACAACTCGCTGCAGTTCCCCCTGCAAGAGAACTACGCGTATCAAGGGAGGCTGGTGACGGAGGAGACAACTTTTGTGACATTGAGGGAGAAACTTTACTCCGCTTCCCAGGGCTTTACCGAATTCACCGAGGCCGAGGGAACCACCGCGGTTTCCACCGTAAAGGATCATGCTGAGGCCGAACAAAGGACAGTGGAGTGGATTAGGACTCAGGCGTCTCCAACTAAATCGGCGGCGGCGTATCACACCACCGCTCTGGAGAGGGAGCACCAGGAATTCAGCACCACGGACAGCGAACTCAGGGTGAACTGCACCATGGATTATGGAGAGAAGAAACTTCCCCAAGCCATCATCATCGGGGTGAAGAAAGGGGGGACCAGAGCCCTGCTGGAGGCTCTCAGGGTGCACCCGGACGTGAGAGCCGTTGGGAATGAGCCACATTTCTTTGACAGGAACTACGAGAAGGGGCTGGACTGGTACCGGTGAGTTACCATTTCTGTTTTATCCAGCAACACTCTCCAATTGTGGCCCCATTTTTTTGCAAATTACGCATACTTAAAGCTGCTGTTTTTCCAAAGCATGCCTGTGTGTTGCGGTTTTATTGCTTCACACACAGTCACATGTCTTAATTCTTTTCTTGGAGGTAAGAAAGTCAGTTTGCAAGAGATTAAAATACATAATAAATCACAGTGATAATTCTGCATACATGTTAATTAAAGTCAATATGTTGTTGTGTGGCAATGCAAACTTTTCAATCTGTGCTTCAGCCACATAACATTATTTTAAGCACATTTTTTGTTGTGTAAAAATATATAATCGATTCCATGGGATATATTTTCACACTCCAGGAAGTTGCAAGTCCCTGCAACTTCATTTTTATCCAGCATATAGTGACATGAATTATTGCTGCCTGGATTTGTAGTAGGGGAAAAGTCATTCAAAAATCCTGCACACTAGTTTTGGGAGGTGTTTTGTAATGCAAATATGATTTAGAAAACTCTGAAATGCTCCTTTAAGGGAGTAAAAATCGTAGAAAGTGAGCTGTTTCATGTTGGGTTAAGAGTCTGATAGTATACAATTGCATATAGCTGTTAGGCTTTTACCTCATTTCTCAATCATAACGTGTATGATTATATACTGAGCTGAAAAATGCTATATTTTTAGCTCCGCGGTCTCAAACAGCAGCTCTTTTCTGTACAGATGATTACACTGTACCAACGTTCTGTCTGTCATATATCAAGTTAGCTGGAGTTTATATGTGACACGTAGATGAAAAACACACAAAGAGGAGTGCTATTGTGTAGTTTTAGCTTTAAAAATGTCTAGTTGTGAATTGTGCACTCTCAAAACCTAAAATCAGATTTTATTATGCATGTTACATTTTGAATGGAGACATTGTGTGCTTTAGGTGGGTAAAAATGAAGCACAAAACACACTGTGAGAGAATAATAAGAATACGATGTTCACTTTAAATAATTAATATAAATATTTGTGATTTCTAGACGCCATTTTTTCTGAGAAATTGTCTCATTAGCAGTTCATTATTGCTCTGTTTTAGTGTCCCTTACACTCTTACACACATGCACAGTCATGCTCACAAATTGCTGTAAAACAGAGGCAGAGAGTTAATTTGTAGGAGTACATTGTTCATGTGATTTGCACAGCATAGCACATACATTATGTTGTAGGTGTAAGTATTTGAAGGAGATGTGGTGAAGGCGTTTACTCTGTTTTGATCTTCCAAGTCAGCCAGTATTATCTTCCTCTTCACAACAGAACATTCAACCCATCAATTACCAAACCAAATTGCATATAATTTAGCATGTAATAGTGCTGTAAGTGCTGTATTCTCTCAAACACCTCATGTTTTTGCTTTGCGGCCGATTCTCCAAGGAGTGTGAATTTGTTTACAGCACCTTTCATGTGTGTGATAGTTGACATTCACTTTGAGTCCAGGTTTATTAGCCGGAGAAGAACCTGTTTATCATGTTTATGGGAGGGAAAAAATCAATTTGAAGGGTTCATCTCTGGTCAGCTGGTCGCGGCTCTGTTCAGAGTTGTTCTCTCATAATGATGTTTGACCAAGGGGAATTCAAGATTTTTCTAATGGAGTCAATGAGCTGATGAGAATGACGCTGACTCAAAGTCCCCTCTGTTTCTCCGTGGGTCTGTTGCGCTGGTGTTTGGGTTGCGGAGCATCTGCTTTCATCTTGCTGCATAGACATGGGAGCTCTCGGCTGTTCATTTAGCCTGTGTTAATGCAAGCTGTTTCATTACGCTCACGGTGAAAGGCTCATTAGACAGGAGGATGACATGCTTACATAAATAATAATAAGTGTGCTCGTGTGTTTTAGGGGCCCCTGAGCCACACAAATCCCCTAAAGGAGCTTTAATTTTATATCTGCCATTGTCCTGCATTGAGTATTCACCTCAGAATGGCGCATTCAGGACGGAAAGACACACAACCTGTTGTCAAATGCTTAAATGGTTGAAAACAATTACGAGTTGAGTCACTTTTTCAGACTCTAATATAAAAATTCATTCAGACCACGTTTGTTTGTTTGCTTCTAAATGATGCATTATACTGCATCTCTCCTCTCTGTCTGCGATGCTCCAGCTAATGTGGACTTAATGGAAGTGAAATTATGATCAGTTACAGATGTTTGCAACCATTTGACATTGGTGTAGTTGAATGAGACCAGTAATCTCATAAAATGTGATTCATAAATTTGGGCCTGTCTTAGCAACACCTGCTCCACATTTTGATGGATATGATAGACTATGGGGAATGGAACCCAAAGGCATCTTGTGAGCGCTTACATGTACTCAAACGCTCGTTCAGTCTGTTCTCGACACGGCGAATCCAATGATGCCTCTGTGTTATTGCGCTACAAGCTTGTGTCGACTGATATTTCGCATATTCAGGTTTAGTGATCTTTAGAAAGAGTGCGTGTCTGTGTTTGGGTTGTTGTTCTTTGTGTGTTTAGTGTATTGCTTTTTCTGTTGCTTCCATACTTTGTGTGATGCTCTGGGGGGAAGAAAACAGGATGAAGGCAAATCCATTGAGTTTTGTGCTGTAAATTAAAGAACCTTGAAGCTATGGACTGAAAAAATACAGTGTGGATTCATTCAGGCTTGCCTGGAGCCTTTGCCACCGACAGTACTGTTTGGTTCACTGGAGGTCGTGGGTAAGTGGGGTTACTGAATAAGAATGTAACACAGTAAACAAACTGTAAACATGTGTTTATGCCTCTCCAGCTGAATCCTGAACATTTATTCGCCACTTCTTTGTCCTGACAAAAAAATTGTTCAAGGATGTTGTCATTATCCCGGTAAATGCCTGACATGGTCAAACATCAGGGACAGATGAAGAAGAATAAAAAAAAGAAAGGCTCTTTTATGCAGGCAGCAGAACACGCCCCCACCTATTCCACAGCCACTGTGTCAGGAGGTAAAGAAACCACCTATAGGAGGTAATATAAATAATGACACCCAATCAAGTTTCAGATTATTTGAAAATGAAACATTTAATTAAAAAAAAAGAAGGTAATTTTGGCGCAGCTGCAGCCGAGCTTAGAATCTCTGTGATGTTGTTATGCAGCCCCGTCTCCCAGAAATGACATTTATACACAACTAATATGAACAAGCTATTAAGTTTTGAAGGAAACATCATGTCGAGCAAATTACGTTTTCCATGAACATAATGAGGAAATGTAGCAAATTAAGATACCTGGCGAGTTGCAAAAATACATTGCAAAAAAGGGTGTAGGTCTCATTTTAACATGGAGTGTGAGGCAGACGAAACAGGAGGTTTCCGGGTCATCGGCAAAAACATTTTGAGCATCAAACACTTAATTTTCTTTATGCTGGTGAATTTTTATGCATAAATGTGTGCATTTTCTGCACCAATTAATGGCTTAAAATCCTCTGCTACTTTCATGTTTTAATTGGTGGGGATGAATGCACATGTTGTAAACATTTAGGGGGCATGTCCTCTGTGATCCCCACCCAAAATCTGAACATATGTACCACACACATCAGCAACATGGGCACTGAAAACATATTTACAGTTGTTTTCAACCAAAATAGGCAATCCTGCAATACAGTATCAGCTAAAGCATTATTTTTTATTACCTTTTTTTGTGACTGAAATCACAATTTTTTTTCCTAACCTTAATCAAACTTTTGTTGCCCAAACTTAACACAAGAGTGTGGACTTGAATCCGAAAATCTGGTGTCAAGGTCCTGCACTTTGTACTCACACCTTCCTCTTCAACCACGTCCTTCCAAAGCCTGCACAATACATGAATGTAGCGTTTAATTACCTGAAATATACGCTGTTTGTGGACACTACGAGTCACAAGGTGCCACCTGCTACTCAGTTTTTAACACACTCACACACTGATTGAAGCATCATCGGGAGCAATTTGGGGTTCAGTATCTTGCTCAAGGATACTTCGACAAGCGGACTGCAGGAGCCGGGGATCAAACCGCTGATCTTCCGTTTGGTGGCTCTACCTCTGAGTCACAGATGCCACTGTTGCTACAGCAAAGTAAATAAGAACGCAACATACAAACATAGTTTCTAGACGACAGGGTTGTGTTGTGCGAGAGAAGGCATGGTAAATTGTAGACAAAATCTCAACACCACAGTATACTATTCTTTAAGACAAGAGAACATATACTAAAGTCCTATTTTTACATGACTTTATTACGTACAGTTGAGCCGTAAAAATAACACAGTTTNAGGGTTGTGTTGTGCGAGAGAAGGCATGGTAAATTGTAGACAAAATCTCAACACCACAGTATATTATGGTAAATTGTAGACAAAATCTCAACACCACAGTATATTATTCTTTAAGACAAGAGAACATATACTAAAGTCCTATTTTTACATGACTTTATTACGTACAGTTGAGCCGTAAAAATAACACAGTTTGTATAAAACTGGCCCCTTACTGACTCTGTTAGCAGCCGGAGGGATTTAGCAAAATGAGCAAAAGTAGCTAGAACTATTAAGCATGAAATACTAAGTAGGTAGTCCATCATATTTAGAGTTTCCTGATCCAAAAGAGGGTCCTTATATTTTTTTGTAGTATTTTGTCTTTGAGTCTCATTCCCAGGTCGTCAAATAACGACGCTTTGGGTTGGTAGTTGGACTGAACCACTAACCCAGAGGGTTGGTATTTGACGATGTGGGAATGAGACTCAACAATAAACAGTCTTTCCCAAAAGTTGTGTACAGTACCTTTAAAGTTTAATTTGGTCTATAAACAATTCCTAACGGTGATCACTTCTGGATGTGGAGAAGTTTTAGCCATCTGTATAAACACAGGCTCCCACGTCCATAAAAATGTCTGCCCAAATCTATTCCATATCTAATATTCACATCAGGATTCAAAGTTTAGCATTGGGCTGGTGTGAGCTGCCATTGAAGGGCCCAGATTGGTGATTGGCGCTGCTTTCCTGTTTTTAGCACTCTTGGACAGTTTCTCCAGTGCGTTTTGGGCTTACTTGAACAAGCAATTAGCAATGTAGTGCCATCATTACCGTACACAGAGGACTTTCATCAGCCAATTGGCGCTTTTAATGTTGCCTCTATTTCTGAGTAAAGAGGATGAGCCACCACCACAAGGATTCAACTTATCTGTTCTCTTGAGCATGCCCCAACCTGGTGCAAACGCCCATCCTGGAACACGTTTGATGCATGATGACCAATGCAGCAAATGTTACTCCGGCTCTGTGCCAGCATTCATATACTTTAGTGGGAAGATAATGTGCCTCATAAATTGTGCTAAAGAATGTCATTGATTATCGATTATACGTGGAGATTTATGCCTGCCGTGGGTGAGCGTTCTCAGCAGGAATTCACACTAGTTAGAGACCAGCCTAATGAGGGCTTATTAGTGAGGTTGACTGCTTGATATTTTCGGCGTTTTGCAAAATGCCAAACAAATAGTGGTTACATTAGTGCTAACAAATAGGGTTTGAAAGGAGCAACTGTCGGAGCACAAAGCTGGAGAGAACAAAAAAAATAATCACAAAAATGTCCAACTGCTGTCTGAAAAACTTTACCATGTATTAATAATTATTTGAGACAGGTAGAAAACCCATGGTGACATCAATTACAGCGGAATCTTGTTGACACAGCGGATATTTTTCTGATTTAAAAATGGTTGAACTATAACACTGCAAAATAGGGAAACACACATTCTGAAGCACTTTAACGTTTGAGTTATTAACAGTGGCAGTATCACTCCACTGCATTGCTAAAAAATAACACCAACAGTGTCAGATTGTCCAACTTAGATTAATTCCAGTTGAAAAGTGTTTGTGACCAGATCAAATAATTCAGCAAGAGGAATGAGGTTTCTCATCTATTGAGGCCCAATTGAAATCTGCTCTGCATTGATGTGTGAACTGGACAGTCAGCAAAGTAGGAGCAGTCATATCAGTCTTTTCACGAGGAGTAAGAATGGCTTTCTTCATGCTGAAATAACCTGGTACGGTGCAATTGTGTTGCGGAATATGCTCTGTAATAATGGAATTATATCATAAATATGTAATTGACTAATGTTAAAACATGAATTCATCCTCAACCATCTCCTGCAATTTATTAGCAAAGCTAAGGTTCAAGGTAATGAAAAGTACATCACATGCTGTATGTTTGTATTCTAACTTTAGGCATTATCAGTATCTATATCTGCCGGAGGTGCAAAAAGTTGAACTGATACCTATCAAAAAATCAATACAGGAGTCAGAGACATAGCTACATCGACATAGAACCACAGATCCGAACCAAATTCTGTGTGAAATTTATCAAAAATCAATATGTCTGTGAAACACGGATCTTAAAAGTTCGAGTAACTCTGTCTCTGTGCCCTTGTGCGTCTGGTGTGTGTGTATCATTATGTGTGTGTATCCCGCAGCTTGCGTGCCAGGAGAGCCTGTGAACATACAGTGGCTACTTTAAGACATAAGAATGGCCTCTTCCTTATTTCCTAACCCTCTACTATGGTGCCCTTGATTTGACCACACCCATCTTTGATCTCAGCCTTGACTGTGATCTCAACTACAGAGCTATAAGAGTTTCTGTGGTAGTTCCCACTACAATAGGTGTCACCAGGACTACATTTTGCCATGACGACACACAGACTCACAAGATGAAAACCAGCTACTGGTGAATATTCTGGTGGCACCACTGACTTTGTTTGTTTGTTTGAGTAGAATGGACATTCCTATTCAAATCAACGTAGCAGGAGTGGTGAATAGACCCTTTTAGGGCCAACGTCACAATGACGTCATTTTACTAGCTCGAGGCAAAACAAAAGTTGCCACCACAGGGCTGTAGGCTACATTGAAGTCTTAAAATGTCGTCTTGTTGTGTTATTGGGTGAGTTGTGAGGAGGAATATTGGATTTCTCCATAACGCTGACTTTTTAGCAAATTAGCTAACGTTAGCTTTGCTAGCAAAACACAACAGAGGAAACCATTCAAGTGTCAAATCTCCTTTGTAAGACTGGCATCAATCACAAAGCTGGCCATCCCACCTTCAGCAATCCTGTCAAATCATCCATCCACTGAGTGAGAGCGGATACGGATTGGCCAGTCTGGTCCAGTTGGTCAGTTTTTGTTTCGTGGTCCCAGAGAGTGAGTGACCCGACTGGGTGCGTTCGTAAATTCAGTCTGACGTTCTACACTAAAATGAGAGCCCTGTTGGCCAAAGAAATGGAATGTTTTATGTCTATATGAGTTAATGAATGGTTAAGTTCATCACTCATTTACTCCGCTCAATGCTCTGCTGAGTGCCTAGCTCTGGATAACTGAGTGGTACATTTCGACAACACTCCGGATTATGAATGGCTCAGTTCGGAATGAGTATTTCTGAAAGCACCACTTGTATCATCTTCCTCCATTGTTGAAAATAAGCCAACAGAACTTGCTAGCTAGCGCTAGCTAGTGTCTGTGAAGAATTGTTTTGCCTCCAGCTAAGCCCCGCCCACCAAAAAAGGTCATACTGTTTATTAACAATAAAAGAGTTGTTTCTACCAAACCAAAGTTGGTAATCGTTGTAACAGTGGTCTAACTAGATAACTAACAAGACTAACTAAGACAGTTTTATTTGTTTCTGTCGAGGCTGAATAAAGTGTGTTTTAAAATGAGTTAACAACACAATTAAGCTAACCTAAGTCTTAGTTCGGTGAATAGGTGTATGGTTGTATTTTTCTGTTTAATAAGGACAATAGGTGTAAGAATAGGTTAAAACAGTCCAAGTTGTGAGTGTGACACACTTTTCGGCCCCACTAATGTGTTGTCACTGTAACAACTGGCAACGATCACCATTTTCTTTTGTAGTAGTCAAATAACCATGTCAAGCAGTCCGTTCTGCTCTCATTCTATTTCTACTGGTGCTGATGTAAAAATAACCTGATATGTTTTTGTTGAATCTGATTTGGATCCCAATAATTGACCATAGCTATTACATATTAAATTAGTGGTTCCCAACTGGTGGGTCAGGGTCCAAATTGGGTCACAGGTCCATTCTGAAAGGACAGCAAGTGACTCACAGATGTGTCAAGTTTGTAAAAAACACACTTAATTTTAAAGTGCAGTGAATTTCCAGTGCAGAGGTTTTATTTTGAAGTGCCGTTTCCTGCTGTAGTGAGAGTGTGTCTGACCGAGAGCTGCTTGACAGAGAAAGCAAACTAGCTAACGACATGTTTGACGCTGAATATAAACTGTGTGGACCTTGAACTAATAATTAAGGAGTAAATACAGTTGGGAACCACTGTGCTTAATCATCTGAGAGGACCAGATACACACCCTTCACATTTACTCCACATAAAACACTGAAAAACATATTTTGTGCTTTTCGTCCATTAAAATGAGTAAAACTTACAATTCACTAAAATGAACTGTCCATCCAATTAATCTGCGTATATTAATAAGCCTGTTTATAGTTTTACACTCAGTCCCCAATACTTGGTCAAAAGCCATAAATTAAACTTCTCTCAAAATTTTCCAGTATAAGACTTAACAGGATATAAAATCGATTTTTATACTGTACTTCATCAAATGACTGTCACTAAGAGAAGGCCTGAAGTAACAACAACACAGCCATGTGTGAAGAAACATTTTCTTCTCTGAAACAGGCAGTGTACATCCTGCATAACAAACCACAAATAGCTACCCCCGAATAACTTATCACTCTGTTGGCCTGCTGTTAACACACTACAGCTGCCACCTTCTGTAACGCCGAGTTTCACCACAGACTCCATGGATTTGACCCAATGTAAAAGGATTTATTGCCAAGCTCACCTGTTTATGAGGTGAATACATCATTTATCAAAATCACAGCCTCACAGTCGGGACTTGGCAGCGCTAAATTAAGAGCATATTTTAAGGAGAAAAAGACGAAGCAACAGCAGGTCATAATCTAAACAACTTTTTTTTTAAAGTACTTTCATGACTTTCATCGCGCTGCACAGAATCCTGAACCCGATTTACGAGCATTAATGAATAATAAAGATTATGATAGTCACTTGAAATTTAGATATCTCTCATCAACATGTGAGAAAATCCCTGCCAAAAGTCTGCGTAACATTTCTAGTGTATCCTTTGTCTCCTCTGCACAGTATTTATACATAAGATAAATCAGCTCACTGTGAACCAGAACCAAAGTTTTACTGAGGTTTGCAAGCTCTAATATCTCTGTGTTATTAAAATGACACTTTAACCCCCTATGCAATAAAACCTGAGGGGATGTGCCTATAAATCTTTGGAGCGGTGTTCTTATCCTTTCAGGGCTGCGTTCCTGTGCTGAGAAACGAGTCAGCAGTAGCGTTCAGCTCTGAGGTGATTAGTCCCACTAGATATTGTTTTTATTCCAGCATACACGGAAACTATTTTACTTTTGTTGCTGACTTTTTTGGCAACCATCTTTTCTAGCTGCCTCGCAAGACGTGGCCTTTTAAAGGCATGTCATAGAATTACCCTTGCCATTTTCAAGGACTTTTCTCCTTGTGAGAGTTGTAATGTGCTCTAATCAATAGATCCTGCACAGCTAGGAAACTTCTACCTCAACCAAGGTCATACAATAGAGTCCTTACACTCCTCACCTTATCAAAGAAATGGATCCTTTCTTTGCACAGTGAAAAATTCCCATCTTTCTTTTTTTGAAATATTAAAGTCTATTCATGAGGCGGTGTCAGTGTACCGCGTCAGATTCAGCTGCTGTGGGACTTTGTAGGAACAGTGTGTACTGCAGCACAGGCTTTAGTGTACCTGCAACCTCCGGTCATAAGACAGGACCTGGTGACAGGGGGTGTGTAATGGAGACATGGATCCACTGCCGAGCCCAGCAGCCGAAAGTCTAAATCCAGCGTTTATCCCTTGTTTAGCCCTGCTTTCCCTCTCTCAGCTGCTCCATGGGCAGCTTAGCCCCTGACTCTTGCCACCTGACTGGGAGCCCGTGACTCCACTCAGTGGGGAGATGGGAAAGAGCAAGGTGGGCCAGATCCCCGAGTAGGCAGGATGCCATCCCTTCCAGCTGGGCCTGTGTGCTGCTGCAGTGCCTCCCTGTCCCGCGCCTTCCCAACATGGCAGAATCTGCCTACGCCTGATAAGACGGCGCCAAGACTCACAAGGACGCACCTCTGAGTGCTCTGATGCCAGTGCTGCAGTTGTGGAATTAAACTTTTTAATTAGCAGCATACCCCTGCGCTGTCAAGAGAGTGGACCGCTTCAGTACAGTCTTTCTCATTGCCCACCCTCTTTCCACTTGATTAAACTCCCAAGCATCATGGAGCTCTGAGGTTCCAGTTACCACAGGAGCAATCATGTTTATTTCTTGTTTGAGGATCTTTTCAGATGCAGCATAGCACAAGAAAATTACTCATTATATCCCACAGCCTGAGAGAGCGGCCTTTTTCCTCCTGCTCTACCTCACACCCAGTGGCATATAAATCATTTTATTGAACAGTAAAGCCTATTACACTTCCATGTTATTCCTGTTCACCCTGTTGAATCAACAGTATGATGAAGTCATCTCCTCCATGAGCAAGAAGTGACTTCTTATTGTAGATGGCCACTCCTCAGTGATTATCAAACCAGCAACTGATTGTGAAGGGTAATGATAGAGTACCAGTGAGTGCCTGTGCAATCTTTTAAAAAGGTAAAATTGCACATCCATGTACAGTATTTTATGTCATTTTAGTTACACTGTTAATGGAAAAGTGTTTACATCATTCTATCGAGTTACAGAAATTCTACACACTGCATGTGTGTGTGTATTTATGTATTTATCCAGTGGAAATCACTTCAATAAAGTTTATGTGAAGGGTCATTCCTGGACATGTTGGCTCCCCAGACCTTGAGGGGAGTAATCTTCAAATGACAGCGTAAAGTCATCAGCATATAATCTGTCAAGTAGTATATTTTCATGCACACTAGTTCCTTGTTTGTCTTATCCTGGTTTTGGTATTATATGGAAAGTAATAAACCTGGTTTTCTATTGTATGATTCTAACATTATCCTTGCTTCTGAAGGCCTGTATTGTGTGTGTTTGATTGCTCAACACCCACACAGGACTTGTGTTTTTTTCGGGGGGGTTTTGGCTTAAGGGAGGGATATACAACTTTAAATTGTTGTATTTGTATTTTATTTTAAATACCCTCTGAGCCCCCCAAACCAGCCAGCAGGTTTGGAAGGCATGTTTCCTTCAAATATTACAAAAAAATTACCGCATTTATCCAGCCAGAAACTGTAAAACCAGAAGTTATCATCACATTTCCAAAATGTGATGATCCTTGAACACATCATGCACACCAATTGCTTCTGCGTCAGAAAACATAACCAAATCCAAGTCTAAAATAGTGATATTTCATCAAAATCACTTTTTTTCTCATTTAAAATTTTGCCAAAAATAAATTGTGTGCACAAACTGAATCCTGTAAAAAACACTGAATACTGCGTTTCTGTACGCATGACAGCAATGAAAAACCAAGGCTTTTTTCATCTCCAGGATATCGTTTTCAACCTATATGCCCATGTTGCTAATGCTGGTGTTGTGTTGAAGTCTGTTTCCTCGTCAATACGTGTTTCCCAATACCTACATCTTCCCCAGCTGTAATCAGAGAAGGGCGCGGTACGCATTGATGGGAGGTAAACACAGCAGTAGAGGAACAGACTTTGATACAACATCCGCTGCGAGTATGCTTTGATGTGTGTGTGTGTGTGCACATGTGCGTGCGTGTGTGCATGTGAAAAAAACAGCTGTTAGTATTGGTGATAACTTTTACTCCTGTTTGTTGCATTGGCTCCAATACCTACATGTGGTGTGAATATATATTTTTAAAAAATTATTTATGGTGGAGGGAGGGTCATACATTTCCCCGCCCACTCACTCAGGGAGGGGCAAGATAAATAAAGCACAGTTTTTTGTGGATGTCCAGTACATTTAGCCTAATTATTTTTCTATTAAATTTATGACAGTTTTTGTCCTACACTTTAGGCCTGCATTAAAGAAATGGTTCAATATCTAAGGAAATGATTATGCTTGAAGGAAAACTTCAATTAATAGCCCAGGCTATTATTTGCTTAAATCACTTAACTCAACAGGCCTGTATTTGGGACAGGCATCTTTATGGGACAGCCCGTTAGTTACTTTTACACAAAACTGTTGCTCAGCAAAGATGGGAAACACAATCAAATTGTTTACTTAAACCAGTATGAATATCACTTAGGCAATCACAACTTGGATGATTTTTTATGAAAAACCCTTTTGATTCTTTTGATCTTACAAACAAAGGGAATATGAATAACTTACAGGGTAGTCAAGGACAAACACATAATTAGCCAACAACCCACTGTACATCTATTAAAAAAAAAGAGGAAGTGGTTGGGAGCCAGACCAGGCCTCTAATTAAGGCAGGCCTTTATTTGTCAAAATGTGTAGCCACACTTGGCTAGTAAATGGGACTGGGTGTTAAATTGGGACTAGGCTTTGAATTTAAGTTTTACAGTATTTGCTCTTCACTTCTGAGAGTTAGACAACAAGATCAGATCTATGACGTAAATATAAAGCTACTACTGAAAGCTGGTTAGCTTAGCCTAGCACAAAGACTGGGAACATCAAATTAAAATCAAAAATGGGTCATAAAATCCGCCTCTTGCTTCTGAATCTGTACAAACAAACAAACAAACAGAAAGAAAACAAAGAAAGAAACAATTCCAAACACAACAAAACATTTTTTAAAGAAGGTCATGTGCTAAGCTATTACTTTGCTTCATTAGCTAAGCTACCTGGCATCTGGCTTGACTTACATAGTTAGCATACAGACATAAGAGGGGTATTGATCTGCTTGTCCATCTTGCAGCAAGAATGCACCAAAGGGTATTTACCAAAATCTCAAACTATTGTTTAAAGATACTACTGATAACAGCCACTAGATGTCACACTACCCCCTTCCCCCTTGCATTGCATTACACATAACACTGTTTGCAATGCATGTCTCAGTCATGTAAAGGGCTGAATCTTTTGTGCTAGAGTAATAATTTAATTTTGCAACATGTAGATTAAGGTTTTGTATTGCAGTGGTGTTGCAAGAATCATGTAACGTAATCTACTGCTATGGTAACCTTAGGATATGGCTAGCTAGCTTTAGCTAATGTGCCATGACAAAAAAGTTCCACCATGTTTTTGGTTAGCTTGGTGTCTGATGTTAACTGCTGCTGCTGTTGTAGCTTGTGCAAACCGGGCAGATGTTGAACTATCTGTTTGCCCCACAACCACCACTGGCAACTAAAAAGACTCTTGATAGCCGATGACGCCAAGATACCTACCAGCGTCGTTATACTATTGGCATACAAGTCATGTATTAAGCAGTAACCAAACATAGACATCTTACACAGAGTGAAACAAAACATTTATTTTGGACCTTTCGGATTATTTCACAATCTTTTTTTCCTCCTTAGGAAAAGCAATACTTTTATTCCCCAACTCTCACATCTCATAATTTAATTCAGTGTTGCCTTTACCAATCCATAAATCCAATCTAACCAAGGCCAAATCATGTTGTACAGTTGCAATGAGTGGATACTGGAGGAAAAATACATTGTTTCTCAATGTTTTGCAGAATTATACACCTAAATATGTTACTCAGGCGGCAAAATACAGAGTTGTACTGGAAGCACTTTCCAGTTAAATACAGTTTTCTGCAGATGGACAATCACAGATTTTATAGAAACATCAACATCGTCAGGTTTTGAATTATTTATATCTCAGGTGAAAACTTTCTTTTTTTGTAGTACACTGTAGAGTTGAATTTCAACAAGTACAGTCACAAAGCTGCAACTATTTCAGCAGAGCTAATTAGTACAGCCCTTACAACAATATTCTCCAGGTTTCAGATTTTCTGCAGCAAATATCCTAATACGGTGGATCAACACATACTGTAGAGCACAGTGCTGAATTACCTTTCAGGTTTTTCCTTTCAGTGGTTTTGTTTTGTCTGAATAGACGCTCCTTTTTTCATTCCATTCCAGGATTACAGATTGGTTTGATCTTATTGTAGCGATCTGTATTGTAACATGGGAATTATGGAAGAAGTAATACCGCTCCATCCTTTCTGCATATGGAGAGGGAAAAAAAACCTCTTGAGGAGTTAATGGGTATAGCCAATTTCATCCTGCCTTTGGTCCCGTTCAGAATTCATGTGCATTCCTCCTCTCTCACACACACATTCATCTCTTTCTCCTGCCCTGCTGTAGCTACACTCCGATGCTTTCAAGTGGAAGTCTATTTTACTTATGGTTAGAATTTAATTCACCATTTTTTCCCCTTCCATTGCTATGAAGTGGCCGTGGGTTATGGTTCACCATCAAGGCTCATATCCACTTTATTTTTGTGTCCATCAAAAGAGCGGGATAAAATTCAGAGCAGCCTTCTCCGTCATTGTCGCGGGGATAGAAGGGAGGACTTAGGCTTGTGTTTTTGTTCCACGACATGGACAGATTGTCTGAAAATGAAAGACATAGCTTCATCTGTTAAATTATTTATTTTGGACCCAAAATAAAGTATAAGCTCAAGTCATTTTACGCTCAAAGGGATTCATCTCTCCTAAAAGATTATTTGCATGCAACGGAATTGCCGTGATGTGCTTCTAGTCTGGAGGAACAATGATTCTGTTCGGCAGAATGCTGCTTTACAGACGTCTTTAAATCTCTGCAAATAAGACTACCTTGGGACAAATACGCATGTCAATCACACTTGTCAAGATTCCAATTTTCCTTCCACATCTCCTGGAGCACTTGCGCTGCTCGTGCTCCTTATTGGCTGCGAGGGATGTGGTCTCATGACACAAGCTGATGCATTTGTTCAGTCAAAGGGAAAACCCTGACAGGAATGGTCATGGAGCCAAGATACAGGGACTGCTGGGAGTGTGTTTCAAATGTGTGTCCATGAGCTGATAGGTGCCTCTGTAGTGTGTTATGCTGAGGGATGGGAGAGAATGAAAATGTTGGCTTCTCCCACTAGTATAGGCAGCATTATTTTATGACCATTATAGAATAGACATATGCAGCATATGGTTTTTTTTTCAATCAAGAAAGCCTTAGCCATTTTGAGAAAGCACTTAAATTAGCATCTAATGCCGGCTGCTAAACATAAATGCCATTTCAGCTCATTTTTCAGAATATTCATTCTCAGTCTTATTACCTTTTTTTTTTAAGGATTTGATGTAAATTAAAAGTTAGGAGGATTTAGAGAGGTGATCTTGAGGGCCAAATGCATCTCATGCTCTTCGTAGCATCTACAGTTCGGCAACAACCTGACAGACTTAATTCAATTATGGCTGTGTGATGTGTTGAGACTCCGGAGGTGTGAGCTAATTCCTCTGTTTACACCCCTGAGTCACTGTCACAAACAAAGACAAACACATTCATTGGCTTCCAGGATCTTGTTTGCTGTGATTGTCCCATCGCCTTTGAAGCTTCTCATCGCTTTATGTTGTTTACTTATTCATGCTCTTTCTTTCCCTCAAATCACCATGGGGTATTCCGTTAGAATAATTTTAGCACAGTGTGAAACAATGTATGAGCTGAGTATTAGATGTGTAAACTGCGCTCAACACACTTCTTACATACAGTAGAGGCGGCGGATTGACAGGCGCTTCCATCAGTAAAACGCTGATTTTCAGAACTCTGTGATGAAACATATTGCCGACGTCTCTGCCACCAGCACTGTCAGTGCATTTGGTATGTTGGAAGTCATTAACACAAGCTGTGGCATTTGCCAAACTCCCCTGAGACCTGGATTAAGACAATGAAATGCAAAAGGACGCTTTTAGGGATTATGCTAATTGCTAATGGCTGTATCAGAAAGTGATTGTTTTTCCTGGATAATTTGGATTATTGGCATTAGAGATTTAGGAGAGAGTTGACGTGTTCTGCCTTTCTAATAAGGTTGTTACCTGCTCTCATCCATGAAGACAGCCCATCCCATGTGGGGCCTTTGATATGTCTATGCCTAATGCACCACACAACTACACACAGTAAAATCAGCAATGAATTGCAATTCAGACAAAGATTTTTTTTTTTTTTTTTTTTAAAGAAGCACTTTTAGTTGAAATAGTGCTAATAATACAGCACAAGTGCTGCCTCAGGGCTAATGGGGAGAGTTAAGTTTGCCTTCACAGCCTCTTTTCATTCTGTTGTAAAAGCAACATTTACAAACCACATTTGCCAAAGTAACATACACTAAAATATACAACCTACACCACTGCAGTCCTTTATGAAGTGTGCAGAAATGTTGAAAGATGAAATCACATCATTTAAATCACATCATGTTGAAAATGGATGGTATTTTTTTTGTCAGCATTGCCAAAAGAGGGCCTTTTTTTGCACCTAATGGACACATTTTACATCAGAAATCAAACCCCACTGGGATTCAGATGTATTTTCTCTTACCTGTAATGCTTATTTCTTAAATGCTTATGTAGAATAAGCCCGCAGCTTACTAGATAACTATGCAGCATTTTGCATGGTTGAATTTCAGAGTAGCTTAAATTATTTTGAAGATAACAATATGTGACATGCCTAGGTAGCACATGGAGTGGCTGTGTTATAAGCCTGAAAATAAAGGAAAACTAAGAGTTAAGCACACCAGAGGACAAGAACATACTGGACTCCCCCGAGAATCAACAGCATTGGTTGTTTGCTCAAATGCTTAAAATATTTACATTTCGTGGACGAGGAACCAATGTTAGCATGAATCATACTTGTAACCAGGGGTTTAAATAAAGAGCACAGGCAGTGTGGTTGCACTGGGGCCTGTGGGGGCCCCTACTTTAAAAACGGTGCCACTTGCCATATGGGGTCTGCCCATTGGTCCGACATCCCATTGTTCCGACCATATTAAACCCATTGTTCAAAATGATATACCTTTTCTATATAGGCTATAAAATCTACAAATAAATTATAAAAAACTATTCATTTAATTTGTTGATCTTCTTTGATTTTTTATTAGATATGCAGTGATGATTGCTGTTATATGTATGTTAATGTTGTGCAATGGCAAGTCTCTATTTGTGTCAAGACAATACATGCACTATAGCGTGTACCAGGGCCTGATGTAACTTCCTTATGCTGATGCTTGTAACTATAACCCTAACTATTAGGTTGATCGTTTTCATAATCTTCACCAAGTTTTTGAAAGTTAATCATATCTTTAAAAAGAGCACTGTACTGGTTTATCATTGTACTGTTAGACAGTAAAAAAAAGAAAAAAAAGAAAAAGGTCTTTTTTGTTTTACAGTCTTCCTCCTTTGTTTACAAGGCCTGAAAACAAACTTTTATGAGTAAAAATTGTCATACTTGTACTTAAAAGCACATATGTGTACAATTCATTCCATGTCTTTCGGTACTACCACGAGTGAAAACTCCTCTTTGGGTTGTTTTGGAATGCCACTGATGAACAATATTATGCCTTGTAGGTACGATGACCTCCAAAGTACAACATATGTCATTTGTGCAAGCAGCTTATTAGGGCCCATATTTACAATGTTAGGCAGTGACCTGTAGTGACTTAATAGAAAGACAGGTCAAACAAGCACAGGACTTTCACCCAGGAGACTGCTGTTAATGTCCTGTGTGAAACTAAAAATCAGTGTTGACTTATTTTAACAATGGACTGTACAATGTTACATCATTAAATTACATACATTACATTTAACCCAAAACATTACCTTTTTTAACCCCAACCAAGCAGTCATGGTGCAACGGTCATAAACAACATATTCTGCCATTTAATTATGGCGACGTGTTGATTTCCCAGTAGGGGCACTAATTTAGGAAACACTCCTGTGAGTTGTATCAGAGGGCAGGAATAAAAGACCTATGTTGTCATATGGTTTGGAGGACTTGTTGCATCATGTACATCATGTCTGTGAAAAACAATGAACAACCTCTGCTTGTGACTCCTTGGTATTGGAAATACCAATTTGTAGGGGTATTAGGGTACCTGAGGGTACTTACACAACGGACTTGATGTATCTGAATTACTCATAAGAAATATAGGTATTTGAAAAGCTTATGGCAAAAACACATCTGTAGCTGTCTCCTGTATGAAATAACAATACCAAAATCAGCACAATTTAATCCATTTTCTGTCTTTAACTGCCTCTCTGCTCAACATGTTAGTCAGAAGAACATGTTTTTGTATCTTGATTACTTTAAGACACATCACTATCGGCAAGACTTCAGTATGTGTTTTGTTTGAGAAGTCTGTCAGGGACAAAACTGTAAAAACATAGCAGTCTGCTTTCAGGCTGTTGCAGGATTAGGTATCCTTGACTTCTTTCTTGGGCTTTTTTTTTCATGAGGTATGTGAACTGCGCTGGGTTATTCATTCCATGCATTTTAAGTGTGCCCATGGAGAATCTCCCAATAGTCGCTCTCTACTCCAATCGACCTCTGGTTTGTTTCATGTCTACAAGACAGGAGGAGGCAGAATCCTAAGTATGAATTGATTTTTGAATGAGCATACATTTACTTTTAAACACCTGCAGAACACACCGAGGCCGCGCTGTGCAGCAAACAGGCTGTCTTAATTGATTTGAGTAATGAACAAGGCCATGCTTTCTGTCTTTTGACTCAAGGTCACTTTGCCACCACAGTTTTAAGCTGTGTCCTCTGGTCTTTATAAAGGACCAACTCACCATGAAAGTGTATCTGGGCCGAGGTGAGAAGGTAGCTGCTGTAACTAATGGGTTTATTTAATTCAATTTATTGCTTCAGCCGCTGCATCATATGAGACATGCTGGTCACTGTAAGATTGAGGTTTCTTCATGAAAGAAAGAGAGATTAACCCCCTTTTCAAAAGGGCAGAATACACTCTCATGTCATGCTGGATTTTCGTGCCTAGATAGCTGGATGTATAAATCTGCAGAACTAAATGAATATAGGTTTGTGGTGAAATGGGGCTCTCAAGCTTATTTCGTACAAGCCTTCTAATCAGCGTCACGCTGGGGCCGTGCTTGCCAGGCTGGGAATCTGTAATAAATGAGGGCTTTGTCAACATGTCCACCGTCGGATGGGGGGAACCAGTGTCTTTTAATTTCAATGTGTCAGCCGAAAGGCACTCCGGCATGTTTGTCCAAGCAAATGTTTAGCACTCGTTGCTATCTTTATCATCTATTATGTATTTCTATGGATTGAGGATGGCATTCTGTTTTCACCCTCAGCATATTGTAATAATTAATTCATCCTTAATACTATTATGTTGGCTACATGTCAGACCATATCTGCCTCTTAACACATTGTCTCCAATTAACATTTTCCAAATTTCTGATGCAATCTGTAGAATACAAATGAAGGCGTCCCAGCAGCTGCTGGCTCTGTTGTCTCAGCTCAGAGCGAATTGCTTTCTCTTAAATTTGTTTTGTAATACACCTCATTTTTACAGGAATAAACACGTACGCTCTGCACATTGGGTAAACTCAACAAAGGCTTCGGGGTTTAGAAAATTAATGTGCCATGATAATTAGTTAAGCAACGGAGCAATGCCAGAGGAAGGAATTTCACACCTTGAGTTTAATAATATATAGTGTAATTTGCCTCGGCTGTAATGTGCATATGTTTCTTCATGTTATTTCATGGTCCTGGTGCTGTGTTGACACATCTGAACAGATGGATTGTCACATACTGCGACAACAGTCCCTTTCAAAACATCTTTATTTGTGAGGATATTTTAGCTCAACTGTAACATGTTTGTATGAATTTCTCATGCATAGTATGGCCGTGATTGCTACTCTCAATAGAATGTTTGCTCTCGTCACAGATTGTGCTTTCATGCTTTTCTTGTACGTGATTTGAAGAGTGTAGAGTATCCTTGTGTTAACTAAGGACAAATGCCTCGGTTTATACATTTTCAAACAAGCTCCAGTATACCAGAGTGCGTTAATGCTTTTTTTTTTTTTTTTTTTTTTAATTCGTCTAAGACATCTCAAAATATAAAGATGTGGAATTTCAAACAACTGTAGCAGCAAACACCTCGTAACAAGATGTTCAACGCACCACTCTTTTTTATTGCGAAACCATTTGCAACTCTGGTCTTGAGGACACACAACACTGCTTCCTTCTATCCTGCCAGGTAGTTGATTGCAGGTAATTGCCTTCACCTGGCATCCCAGGTGTAAACCACTTCCTGATTACATACTCAGAGTGAAAACCAGCAGGCCTTTAGGTCCAGAGGGCTTGGATTGAGAAGTACCGCCTTAAACACTCATCTACTTCCAAACCCATCTACTTAATTGTTCTTCAGCAACTCAGGCAATGTTTTCTTTAAAAAAACATCATTTAGTGTTACTTTTCTTCATAAATACAGCCGGAACAAAGTCAACAAAACACATATATATATTCTTTTTATTTTCTGAAGCTTGCCACACTTTAGTTCACAGCGGAATGTCTGCAGAGGTGCAGTGGCAAATTATTCTGACTAATAATGAGACAGTGGGTTGCACAGACACTTTGACATCAGTGAGGCTTTGCCCCCTGCCCTGGATAAGTGCAAACCCACAGAGTCAGACATGGTTCTTTTTCTCCATGACTTCATTGCTCTTTGTTTCCAGAGTCTTTTTTTTGACGCTCATGGAAGCTCAAAATCTGAAAAGCACAACATTGTCCACCGCACGTTCTGTCAAGTCTTTAAAGTCGCCAGAGAAACCGTGCAGTGAAAATTAATGTAATCATGCAGCCTCCCGTTGTTTTGACGCAATTAAAAAAGAAGAATGTCAGATCTTGAAGCAATGAGCATGTAAAATGGGAAGAGAACCCTCACCACCAACTACTTTACCTATACGGGTGAATATGTATGACTGGAGAAAGTTTATGGAATAAGAAGCATTGTTTTATCAGAATTGAAGAGATTGCTATTTTCTGATCATTATGAACCCATATGTGAAAATATATATGGAGCATGCATACAAAACTAGTTTCTCCCCATTTTTCCAGCAGAGTTGATTGGACATCTATTAAATGCTGAAAAACACAGCACACCTTTGTCTACATCGAACTGTGGAAAGTCAGTGTTAAACCATCATGCACCACAAGCGTTGTGGGCAAAAACATCCTTAAAATATGTAAGGTGTAATTTCTACCTCCCTAAAAGGTACAACAATTTCATTTGCATAATTTAGCATGGACGGTAATTAGTGCCGAATCTTCCTATAGGCGACATAGGCAGCTCAGCAAACTCGACCATAAGGGGAAAATGATCCTAAGATCTAATGCTGAAGCACTGATGAGTATGGTGGAGAGGAGTGTATGTGGAGCGCATTGGAGTAAGAGAAAACGAAAAGGCAAAAGCAATCCAGGGTGTAGTACAAAAATAAGAAGTTGGAATTTGCACATACTGTATTCTGTCATTATTGTGTATTTGTGTTGACTTCCCATTTGCTCTTCTTGTTTGGTGACGTATTTAAGACCATAGTTCATCATGTACCACAGCTTCTCCATTAATCCATAGCTGCATTTGCATTTCTCCTTGAAAACTGCCTGTGCACTATTGTCACTGAAGTTTCCATTCTATATATCTGTATATATTTTCGACACAGTTTTGATTTGGACATGCAAATTCTCGGCTATAATACACACAGACTTGATGGGCAAGCCAGAGAGCAGCACACCCAAGGAAAATATAAAAAGCCAACTGGTGCCACTATTACGACGAACTTTGCATATTAGACAATGACTGCTGGAGCATATAAAATCAAATATACTGAGCATATATGCATGAGCTTTATTGAGCATCGGCAGAGTGTGTGAGTCAATAAGAGTGTAAAGGCTTGTGCAAACATTATGAGTTGACAGACAGATCAAGTAGGTGTGAATAGGAGTCAAGGAGCTGTTTGGCTATTTGGAAGTTGCATCCAAACACTGATTTTGAGTGTATAGCGACAGCTCAGGGGAAGGAAGTGAGGTGACGCACGGTCTTGGCCATAATGACTACTTAGGCTGTGAGAGGAAAAGTTGTGGAGCAGATGGTTGCCGGGTGTGTGTGTGTGTGTGTGTGTGTGTGTGTGTGTGTGCACTACTGTTGGCATTTGACCAAATTAACACAATGTCTGTGTGAAGTCTTGACAACTGAGAAATTAATTTTGAGGCATTTTTGTGATCATTGGGGAAATTTGTGTAGAAATTACAAATAAAATGTGTGGATCTCTGTTATCACGATATTTTTTAAAAAAGGGTATTCTGAAGACTCTCTTATTACATTTAACTGATTGTTGCGATTTTACCTCTGAGAAATTGCTGTGTCTCCTACCAGCGTACAACTTGTTCAACAGGCTTAACAAGCACAATGTTGCGGACAGATTAGATGCTCTTCACAGTGGCTCAGCTCCATATTCAATGTTTGAATAAGCAGCAGTCCAACTTTCCTTAGCCAATAGTGTTTCGACATAGCCGTTTATATTTTGCAACTGAAGAAGTGAGTATATCTGCTGAGAAAGTGCTGCTTTCAAATAACTGTGACACAAATATGAGAGTTAATAGATACATGTGGCCCAGTGGATCTCAATGTCATAGAACTAAAGTAATACATACTTTATATTAAAGTCTTTCTATACCCATTTATGAACAAAAAAGTAAGTTAACTGACATTGAAGGTTTGGATGAAACTTAGCCACAGAGATCCGTGAGTCAGTCAGTCAACTGCTTTGATGGTTTGTAATTTTGTAGACATTCATGGTGCCCAAAGGGTTGAATTGCAATGAGTTTGATGAGTTCTTCACCTTTAAGAACTCTACCTATCCAGTGAAATATCTCAACATCTACCTGAGGGACAATATGGTAAAAAATATTTTGTAGAAGACATAAAGTAGGTCTGCTCACTTTGGGCTGCAATTAAACAGTTTATTTCTCTTTTTTTTTCTTTTCATTTTGTGTGAAAAGCACAGGTGTAAACAATGTAATTAAAGACGGCTGAATTCCATTTAGCTGCTTTAATTGCAGGGTCCTGGTATCCTGTGTGCCTGCGCTGATGCGATCACCAGCGATCAGCGCACAGTGCATGCCGATAAGTTTTGAGACTTGCTCTGACATCATACAAAAATGGACAGCGATAATCTCGCAAGAGCGAGGCAGCCGCAGTTTTTAGAGCCAAGCGCTGCAGTTGCTCTCCACCGACTGCAGGAGGTTGAACCATGAAAATAAATTACAGATCGCCTGTTAGTCTCGCCACCAGACAATCAGAGATCTCCGGCTTCTGATAGTCTGGGGACACTCCTTTCTAAAGTGTGGCAACAAAGCAACGCCTCTTGCATTTTTGAAAAGGACACGCCCTCCCGCAAATGTGCACTCCCCCTTTTCTCGTCCACAAGGAAACAAACACACAGAGAGCTTGAAAATGGATGCCGAGAGATTTAACTCAGTTTTATCAAACGTGTGCTCAGTCCACAAGATTGTGGAAATGAAGGACTTACAGCGACTTTGTTTAAAGCTTTTAACGCAGTCGGACTATGTTTACGAGCACAAGAGTTCAGCGAGCCACCGAAGGACCGCCCTGCGGATTTACTATTGGTTCTGCAACGTAGGGAGTTTCTTTAAACTCTGAAATTGTATCCGCCCATCTAAACACAAAATCAGGGAGAAAGTCGTCAGTCTTTAGTTAAGCAAAACGTCTAAAGACTGACTTGTGAGTCTAATCGCCTGTAATGCATTTTAATATATCAATCTATAACAATTAAAACAATTGGAGAATGAGAACAAACTGATATATAAGTTTGATAATATTTTAATAAATGGACATCATATTGGACAGGATGTGAGTGTTTCTCTGACTTCCTGTATGGACTGAAGGCTGCTGGAAACTGTCAGAAAACTGTCCGACTTCACCGCAGCTTTTTGTCACCACCTCCTGCTGCAGCCACCTGCTGTCGTTCACTTTGCAAGCGAGACGCAGTTCGTCTCAAACCAGTCCACTGTTATTAGTAACACGTGCTTTTCCTGCTTTGACAAGTCAAAATGTCGGCGGTGAAAACAGGTCCATGAGCTCCTGACTTTTCATGACCATCATCAGACACCGTTTTGCCTAAGAACAAGCTCACACATGGATGTAGACTCTTAGTCTTTTAAAACAAATACTACCCATATGTAACAAGAACAGTTTGACCAAATACATGCAGAATGTCGCTCCACTGCTACAACAAAAGGAGCAAATTGTCTTCATGTGGCAGTTTTATTTCATCTTAACCACCAGAAGAACAAAAAGAAGGAGGTTTTGTGTGAAACGATGCCGAACCTTTCAACATTTGGGAATGAAAGGTTAGCATCTGTTACCATTGTACTGACACACGATGGTGGACTTCCATGTTGGCTTCCTCTGTATGCAAGAAGCCTCTGGGTGTGATTTCAGCCTCCTCCATGTTAGTGTTGCGGTTTGTTTGTTTTGGAGCAGGTTCAGTGCCTTAGCTGGCCTCTTTATTACTGCATTCCCTAATGCCTTGATTTAATGCACTCTCAGAGGTCAGATATTGTGCTGGCAGCCACAGACCACTTCCTTCAACACCGCCCCATTAATAACAGCAAATAAATCAGGGCACGCTGCAAATTTCCACACTTGCATATCGGAGCTATTTTGGAGCGCTATGGGGACATCTTTATTGCATAGAGGAGGTATATTGCCAAACACTCGTCTGTTTACACCTCAATCCCAAGTCCAAAACGTGTGGTCCATGTCCAAATTAATTAAAGGTACTACACCCTGTGGGATGCTTACATTTGCATTCCATTAGAAACCCTCAGAGGGCCTCAAATTGATTTGTGGAAGATTCATAAGACCATGTAATGTTCGCTCACTGCAAACTCTTCAACAAATTATACTCTCCTGGAAAAAAATGCTTTTTTTTGTTTGTTTTAGGTGATTTCATCCAAAAATGCAGACAAAGACACGCTTCATATCAGTGATGTAAAGTTTTCTTGCATAAACTAACATGATAAAAGTATTTGCTCATTTGTAGCCCAGTATGTGTAACTAACCTGCTTAAAATGAAACAAAGGGCAAAATGAGTCACTCTCAGCGAGCAGCACGGTGCCAGAGATTCGCCTTTGCAGCAGTCTGTTTTCTGCACATACGTATCAGATTTCGTTTCATCATGCGATGATACGGATGTGGTCGGACAGAAGAACCGTTATTGTTGTCAGCATGTGTTTATCTTGATTTGGCCCTGTATAATCAACCTTACCCAGCAAGCACATTTCCTTTTATTCAGGCGCAAATGTGCCATCAAAACCCTCATGGGTCTTTTGAGATTAAACTTTGAAAAGTGCCAAATATCTCCTCGTGTTGCCCGTTACAGTCACAGATGCAAACTGTGAAAGAAACCGTGTCCTGCTGTATCTTGCAATGAGTGGAATTACTGAAAATGGGCCACCAGACAACTAAATGAGAAATGGCTTAATGACGCAAGATGTTCACCATTTCCCCAAACTTGCACCTGAGTGACTCCTATTTGGCCAGCGTTTGGACGAGTTGTAGCTGTGGTCATAAAACCCAACATGTCCTTGGGAAGGGATGTTTTTTTTAAGGTCGTAGAAATTTACATCAAATATTGAATCATGGAGGTTAAGGTCTGCGTGTGCAAGTGTGCGATAGGTTGCATGTTTCAGATCTAGATACAACGGGGATGGTAACCTCTCAGCAAGGTTTCTGCCTGGGCTCATGCTTTTACAGAATTGCCTGAGACTAAATAATAAATAAATAAATGCATGCAGATAAAAAAAACATTCACAGGACACTGGGTATGTGCTTACATAGTCATCTATATTGTTTATGTACCATTAATCTCCCACAGCATTCTCCCCTTCACTTTTCACATGAAAGCATAAATTGCTCCAGGCTACTCTCATGCAACAGCAGCTCATACTGTCCATACTGTAACAGAGCAAAGCAGGCACCATAGTCACATAGCTGCTCCCCAAGAGGCAGAAAATCAGACGAGGAAAAAAAAATACATAGGACACCACTGTTCATGCATGGTGAGATTTCATTATACATAATTATGCTGTTGTGGAAATAAATGTTGCCCGGAGTGGAATATTAATTTCAACCTCTTCTGAAGTAATCAAAGACTCTGCATTAATTACAAACACCAAGAAAGGAATCTAGTTAATGGTGATAAACACCAACAAAGTTACTGAAGGATCCTTGGATGATAATTGTGCACACATATGAGTGCTGGTGTGTGTGCTGGCGCTGTATTTTCTATATGGGAAGTCCATAATTCTGTAATGATTCATGCTTTTTTTTCAAGGAAACCAAACATGTTGGCCCGCCCAACTGAATAATCAACATCATTAGCCATTCCATTTTTTCTCCCCTTGCTATTAAAAATGAACAAACCCACTATAGCATCAAAACCAGGCAGCGGGGACTTCGTCTTGATTTGCGAGACAGCCAATGAAATGCGTTGGCGGGGGCGGGCATTCTCTCAGATGTTAAGATATATAAATTATGCAGAAAGCAGCTATTTCAATATTTATCACTATGTGTGATATTTTTATTGCATAGGAGGAAGCAGGCGTGATTACATGTCGTATATTTATATTTCCCCAATTAGTCGTAGCTGATGTTGCAAACATTTGGATGACAAAAGAAAAGTGTCCAATTATCAGTTTTTCAGTTGTTCAGTCACAATAATCTCATTACAACCCTGCATTCAGCTTAAGTGGATGCTAAGAATACGATTGGGAGAGTGAGAGTGAATGGATCTTGTGTTTTCACTTCCACGCTCAACTAAATTATGCACTGGAGCATTGTTTATCCATCAAACCAGGCCCCGTTCCAGCGATCCACTCACAAAGAAATCCAGAATTAATTGGCAACACCAAAGTGGAGACACAGCAAACAGACAACTTTCTTCCTCTGTCCATGATGCAAATAATATCCAGTATGGAGGGGAAAAAAAGAAGCACAGCTCGCTCTGTTTTATGTGTCGTCCCTTCGCTTCTTATGCCAAAAATTCAGTTGCTCTGTGGAGTCTTTAACCTCTCCACCCTGGTTCCCAAAGGCTCTGGCAGGAATATCCTGACTAAAATTAATGCAGCAGTGAGCGGCGATTGAGGAGGTACTGTAAATGAGGGATTGTGAATGACGGTCTGATAATTGGGGTCTGCTGCAGCTCTCTGTCCCCTCTCTGATCTGGGGACAGTAAGGGAGTGGGAGTCGGGGAAGAGGGAGGGCGGCAGGGCTTACTCAGCAGAAGAACCCATTTGAAGAAGGGACACACACATCCCCCCCTCTACCTCCTGCTCTTATAATAGCCCTTTAGTACGCTCTTAAGTGACTTGCTTAGATATATTGCGTGTGGCTTACCTGTTTTGAAAGTTACTCTTCAGCTGCGCTATCAGCGGGCCCTCATGGAGAGTGCTGTTCATGCTCGAGGGGAAGCGGAGGGGGGGAGGCTGCTAAGTGGTGCACCTTGGCGAGAGCCGTGTTTACCCATGAGCACTCAACACAGTGACACATGCTTTCACTTTGACTGATAAATCATTGAAGGTCTGATGTGCATCGATGGGAATGCGGTGTCAGTTTTGATACTTGATTAGCATTTCTGTCACTTTGCCTTACGTCGAACATAACTCCAGCTGTGCAACTCAATTCACGCTGCCCATGGGCATGACTATGACTAGCCGTTCCTCAAACTGACAGCCTGACGTTTCAACATGTCGACAAATGTGCGATTTCACTGAATATTTGAAACAAACAAGAGGCGTTGCGAGGGCTATTTGCATACTGTACACAGCAATTATAATGAGAGTGTACAATTGTTTTCCTCACCCCTTTTTCTCAGTTACACATACCCTTGCTAATTTAAGCTTTAACAATTTATTTAACATCTTATTGGGCCTCATGCAGCAACACTCTCTCAAATTCCTCCTGTATTTTCTCTTAATTTTCCGTGAAGAGGAAAAACTCCAGATGCACTAAAAATTCTTAACCATCAATGGCAAACCATATGTGATGCTGTTAAAAAAAAATGACAATCTTCAGCTGCATTATATTTTCATATGGTTTGTGCAGCCCTGACCACTAGAAATGATGTTTAAGTAGAACTATTATGAAACAGCAAATGCAGTTTGAGGAAAATGTAATGCAGGATGAAATACGTTTCCTATTTATGAAGAAGTGTTGCTAATTAACATACTCGACAAGTCAAAAAAATGTTGACACTGAAAGTGTCGTCAAGAGGCTCGTGCCTCGTTTCCATTTTTGTATGTGTATGGAGACGGGTCAGCAACAAGTCCATTCCTTCATACTGCAATCTCTGTGATATCTGATGTGCCTGCAAAATTCTTCCCCTGTGTAATATTTTGAGTATGTTCTTAAAATGTAACTTTTGCGGTTGATTCCAGAGAGACCATATGACAGTGTGATAGCTTAAGTAACAGGCTGCTAACTAGCTAACAGGCAATTCTCCTCAATTCAGTTGCCTATGTTGACTATCAACTAAGTTTGTATGATTAAGAAGAACCTATTTATCTAGTTTTAACACATTGTGAATTTGAGTACTGTTATTCTGCTAAAATATGGTTATGAATTATAGACAGTCATATTGACATTATCAGTTTGATATTAAATGCAGTCATATTTCAAACTACTGGATGACCAAAAACAACAAGATTAGCCTCCCTCTCATGGCACCAGGTAGTTTCTATCAGGTTTCTATTAATCCATAAAGAAATGCACTTCCTTGTGTTGGACACTAGAGGCATCATCCAGATCTAGGGACACCTGTCACATAAGAAAGTGAAAATGAGGCGTTAGCAGCAATGTATGTCAGTTGTGTTCCACCAAAAAAGGCAATCTTGCAATATGGTATCCACTCATAGTAACTACTGCATTATTATTTTATTACCACTTTAATTAATAATCTTTCCCTCACAGTGCTTCTGTTGCCTAAACCTCAGACACGAGTCTGGACAGAAACCCGAAGTTGTGGTGCTAAGGTCCTATTCTTTGTACGCCTACCATCCTCCCTGACCACCTCCTTCCAAAGCCTACTCAGTACATGAAGTTTCATTACCTGAAAGAAATGCTACCTCTGAACATAATCCAGGCAGCGATCATGTTGCCACAGCAACGTAATTAACAAAGCAGTTTAGTTATATACGTAATGTCTTGGAAACAGGTTTGGGTTTGTCTAATAACTTAATGCAAAAATATCAAATAATTGTTGTAGATTTAAAAGTAAAATATTTCCTTGTAAAGCAGGAGAAAGCAGATATCTCCTTTGTCATTAGTTCAAGGTCCAAACAGTTCCATTCATTGAGTGTCATACTTGCATTTGGCCATGTTGTGTAGCTAGTTTGCTGTCTCTGTCAAGTAGCTGTCCATATTTCACTCACTCTACAGCAGGAAACGGCACCTCAAAATAAAAACTCTGTGCCAGAAATTCACTGTACTTAAAAATCAAGTCTGTTTTTTACAAACTTGACATGTTTGTGAGTCACCAGTCGGGAACCACTGTCCTAAAGTATGATGGAGCAGAAGCAGGAGGTGGCATGAGATAAATATACCCAAGTGAAATAAAACTACTTTAAATTGTGTAAAAAAAACTATGTTCTTAAAACCTGAAGCTTATGTGCACGAGGTGTTTTTTCCTATCTTGGTAAGAGTGCTCTTGACCACCTGTGAAATGTTCTCTTACTGAGGAAAAGAGCAAAAAGAAGAGAACATTGGTAAATCTCAAAAATCAAGGGTTACTAATATGAAACGCAGCAAGAAAATGATTTACATATCAGCTCTCTCTTTTTAAAAGATAGTCATGCGATATCCTGTGAACCTGTGACATCTGCGCCTATTTTTGTATTTCAGCCTCTACACTTTGGCCTTAAAGGGACGTGTACAGCAGCTGTGGCGCTCAGAAGGTTAACAGAAGCCTAACCTGTGTTAAGAAAACATCCTCTGCACCATTTCACTCTGGTTAAGTATAGATGCAACAGCTTGGCAAAGTCCCTGAAGATCAGCTGTTTTTTTGAGTCTGGTATACTGACAGTCATGACACGTTAAGAGTTGCAATCACACGTCCTGCCTGTTGGAGCGTTCCTATGAACAGTGGATGAACCTTTTAACCCTGCCAGTACAGTATGTTTTACACACATGCTTTATTTATGTGCCGTATGACTCACTGATTAAAATGAGCTGTTTGCGCAAGCGGTAATATGGAAATTACGGAGTGTGTGATATTCAGTAGCATGCAGTATGCGATACACAACTCCCCTTAGAATATTATGTAAACAGTGTGCCTTTGTGCCGATATGGGAATTACCATCCTGCTTTAGCGTATGTTAACCTACGCTCGGCTCAGTCCTCCCCATCTGTCAAACTCTGCTGTTCAAAACAGTGAAGGGGACAAACCTGTCTGTGACTCAAAACAGAAACTTCGACTGTCTTAGTTGAATTGCTGCTTCCCTAATAATATGGCATCCTCTCTCTGCTGACAGCATGTAGCATTTAATCACACCTTCATCATTTCCTGAAGAGTTTCAATCTATGATTTCCACCATCTAAGCAAAGTGATCCCTGCTCTCAGTACAAGCACGAGAAAATAATTATAATACACAACAAACACCCTCGCACTTGCACAAAAACACTTACTGATAAAATAACACCCTCGCATCGTTGACCCTCCTTTTTGGGCGCGAATATGTATCAAAAATGTGCTTTGAAAAACTGATTTATTTGGATTTTTTTGAAGGATCAGAGTTAATGTAGCAGTGACCTTGGAATTCAACTGTAGTTTAATTGAGGTAAGTGCTTGGGCCACATTTTAATGCAAACTGTTAATATGGTAATGAGGTGGATATGTTAATATCCACCTTCACTCTTGTCCTCATCCACCGTGGCTGTAGTGATACCTGTCTGTGGTAATGCCTGCTGCATCCCTCCTGATAGAGGCCGGCCTGCCCAGTCACTATTAACAGTAACGCTGTCAGGGCAGAGCCAGAGGCGGGATGCACTTAACCCTTTCACAGCCCTGACTGGCTTTGACTTTCCTGTTTAACTGAGAGTGCAATATCACATATCAGTGTGGAGTCATTCATTAACTCGCTGTGGGACTAGCAAACATCATTAAGTCAATTACACTAGACCCAGAAATGGTAAAGCAGGGTAATGTATCAGTAACTAGTCCATACCCATTGGTAGCTTTGTCACCTTCTATGACTGACAGAATGACACACTGACAGTTTCCGTGATTATATACAGCATACCATACCATGACTTAGTCATACCAAAAATTAGAAAAAAACAACAACATTCGGCCACAGGGGGAGCCACAGCGATCGGTCACATTTTAGCCATTTTTAAGCATTTTTCTGTTGTTATAGCGCCACCCAGTTGCCAATTAGAGTTA
>NC_065523.1:18805202-18868405 GCF_006386435.1 Epinephelus moara | reverse complement strand
TAGCGCCCCCATTTGGCCAATTGATGTAATATTGCTTCATTCACATCCTCCCATGACCCTCTACCACTGTGCCAAATTTCACATGGATTGACCAAGTCAGTGAGGAGAAAAACGTGGAACAGACACACAGACAGAGTTTTCGTCATTATATAGTAAGATACTAATTCTTATCTTCAATTACATATACAAAAGTGCATTACAGATACATTACTTGCCTCATTCATGTCCATTTTCTAATGTATCTTTAAAGGTATACTACAGGGATCGACAGATATGTTTTTTTCAGGGCCGATACTGATTATTAGTAATCAGGGAGACTGATAACCAATATTTGGAACCGATATATATTTGCAGGAAAAATCAAAACCTTAAAGTCAAAATTTAGAATAGCACACACTACACCGATAAGCATCCTATGTTTAACTAAATGGTGCGAAAGAGAACTTTTCAGCATTAAACTTTAAAGAAAGAGCCATCGCTTGTCCATCTTCTTTGCATGAATTACAGTCTGCCTGTTGTTGATATGTGTCACAATCTCTGCAATTACACCTCCAAAATGCTAGGTTAGATTGATTCACGTCAAAGTCACAATAAATATGGCTTCATTGCAACATGATTGAAAAATAAGTAACTCATTTATTATTACTGCTATTTATTATAACTAACAGTTCACAGACAAAACAATTGTCTTTTGCCAGACAGGTTTTCCCCACAAATACAATATGCTAACATTATTAGCATAAGCCTAAGATATTTTACGTTGCATAAATTAGCCTAGCAGCTAGCGGACCTTAACAGTGACAAATGTGACAGTGCCTTTTTGAGCGGGTTCATCATGGGTTGAATGCGCAGCAACAAGTCCAGATGCATTTTTCAATGTATTTATTTTATCAGCTATCAGACAAAAAGAATAGCCCAACAGCTGTGATAGTGGTAAAAATGCTGAATATCATGGCTGATAATCGCCCACGCTGATAATCAGTCTGTTCTTAGTATACTGTACAGGTATTGTCAGTTACTGCTTGTACAACCCGGTCTGACTCCTAACTCCTAACATCAGCATGATACGCGGCCGGTCACCGCTATAATTTAATAGCGCTTCGCAGCGTCAGGGGGAAATGCGGAAGAGGCTAGAATGATAGTTAAGGCAGCGACACCTAACAAACACAAAACAAACACCAGCTTTCATCCAGGAGAGCGGTGTTTGCATCCTGTAAAATGATAAAGCAAATGCACTATGCATGTAACAGGCAGACCTTGACATGGCATCCCAGAACGTCAACAACCAACACACCCATGCAGGATACCTTTCATGCTGTATCTGGACGTTGAAGGTCCATGACCAAATGTTGATATGTGACGAGGTTGGAGTGAGAATGTGTCTGTTTCTAAACAGTAGGCTATCACCAGCGAATGTGAAAGCCAACCCCAGCATTGGCATTTCACCTCGCTATATGTGCATTTCTTTTCTGCGCTGTGTCTGTGATTTTGGTAGCCTGCCCTCGGATGCATGCTGCTTATGGTCTTGCACTTGGTCGCTACCTTTTTTAAGTCTCTACTTCACCTGTGCGCTGTGGCCAGGAGCGCCCTAAACACATCAAAGTAAGAAGAAATTAAGAAAATACTGGCAGAGGGCAGAGTGTCTGCAGATAAATACGCCACCACACACTTCTAGTGGGTCATAGGTAATGACTGAAGGGGATTACTTTTGAACGTCTGCATAGTATACCTTCAAAGCCTTTTCTGTGTAACACTTGCAAAAAGCAAACTTTGTGTTCCTGTTAGGAGTTGGTTGTAAATGAAAAAAAAATATGGATTGCTGATGACTTAAAAAAAAAAAACATGATAGTGTGAAGATCACTGCACTTCACAAGATGATTCTGAAATATCATGTACTGTTTGACTGTTAAACTTAAACACATTAACAACACTGGTAACAAAGCAAGTGTTAGCACATGTGTTTCCTATTTTTTGCACAGGGCGTCTGGTTTATGAATGGTTTGATCACGGTGATTGCTTTGATTCAGTAGCGTTAGAACTTTACTGGAGCAAAAATCTCCTTTTGAAATGGTGCGATGATCAATGTGTGAAACACAGTTTTCCATGGCAACAGTAAACCGACTTCTTCGCTCAGCTAGCCGGCTAATCAAAATCAGCTCTTGACACCGCACAACAGATTAGCCAAAGAACTACCCTTGAATCAAGGAAAGTAATGAGTCTCACTTCTTGCGACATTATTCAGCTGAAGAATGTCATGTAATTTGCCACTCAGTGATGGCTGGTAAATAAGGCTGCATGTGAATACAAAATGTGCCAAAAAAAAAGAAAAGAAAAAATAAACAGGAATGTCTGCTAGAGTACAATAACTGACATGGTAGTGTGAAAGATGAGAGATGACAGGGAGCCAGCATGAATCTGACTGTGTATGTATTTCATACCCAAATTCATTCAATTTAAATTTAAAAATATATCTTACAACAAAATAGAAACTAAGCACATTTGTAGAGATTTTCAAGACTTTATTCTTTCCATCCTACATGTGTAGCTACATCGTTTTTGTTTCAGGCTGTGGGCGCTGCTTTGTTTGGACAAGATGTTAGTCTACAGATGTAAACCGCACTTTTGCCTAACCAGGTATCTCAGAGACACAGCAGTTGTATTTACATTACATTTACTTTTTAGTTTTACAGCAATATAAAACTAAATGCTTCTCATTCCCAACAATATATGGAATCGAAACATATTTCCGCAGTAACTGACTGGTGTTTGGGTTAATTTCCAGGTCATGCTTAATTTACTTAATGCAGCCTTCACAGGGTTTTCTTTTTCCTTCCTTTCATTTATTTAATTATTTATTGGCTGGTTTAAACAGTGTTTTCAGTAATATATAAGTGTAAGTAATGGCAAATAAATTAGTCTTTTAACATTAATACTAGGGTTTATAGTATCGATTGGGACAATGCAACATGTCAATATGTTTAAAGTGTTTTTAAAAACACAGCAAGTGATTGAAGCAGTTGGTAACTTTTATGATTTTTTTTTATTTTTTTTTATCATGTTTACTGTAACTGTCACTATATTCTAAGACAGTGGTTCCCAACTAGTGGGTCACGGTCCAGAAGTGGGTCATGGGTTCATTCTGAATGGACTGCAAGTGACTTGCAAATGTGTCAAGTTTGTAAAAAACACACTTTATTTTGAAGTACAGTGAATTTCCAGTGCAGAGCTTGTATTTTGAAGTGCCGTTTCCTGCTTTAGAGTGAGTGACTAACAGACAGCTACTTAACAGAGATAGCAAACTAGCTCCAAGACATGAACAAATACAAGTATGATGCTGACTATATTAAACTGTGTGGCCCTTGTCCTAATGACTAAGGACAAATCTGGACCCCGTTGCTGGAGCAGTTGGGAACCACTGTTCTAAGATAACGAGACAAATAGTCTGTGAAAAAATAATTTCCCACCTCTTCCAGCACATTCTCACTCTGACCTCGTCACATATTGACGTTTGGGTCATGGACTTTCCACGTCCGCATACGACACGAAAGGTACCCTGGATGCATTGGTTGTTGCCTTTCCGAGACGCCATGTCAAGTTCTCTTCTTTCAATATAAACTTCTGTTTTTCACAGGAAATTTACGGTTTACATTCAGTCTCTTCAAAATAAATCCACTACATCGTTACAACACTGCAAATTTACGTTTTCTTTTCTTCAACAAAAACCACACATGGTTGAGTTTAGCTTTGGAATCTCAAGGGACACGAATATCACTCTCTCAAGTGAAAGTCGGTGTTTGTTTGACCCATCCACCACTCTTCCTGCCCGCCCCACTCGGACTTTTGCAGCCGTAACTTTCATTCTTGTCCCTCCATGTATCCCCCTAACACCGTTAAACTATAATGGCAGCCGGCCATATATCATACCAACGTTAAAGGATGCCTTTTTTCGTTGGTTTCTGATGGTGCAAGCCGGATTTCGGCGACTTCGGAATGAGACTGGACCCCCTCTTCCTACCACCTCTAATGGCATTTGCTTGAATCAGACCGCGACACAGCAGGAACGACCAGTCAAAGCTGAGGAGTCTCTGACGTAGCTGTCAGATATGTCAATCACTGCTCATGCACTGCGGTCAAACTGTCAACCTAGGCAGCGCTGGTCAAATATGAATCAAGATTCTGTTACTGCATTTATTTCTTGCCTCAAATGTTTTAAGCAACATATTTTAGTGTACTGTTTAGTTGTAAAATGAGAGTGTGTGACCAAGCCGCCATATTAAATACAGTTAAATGTGAGTACCAAGCACTGCCCATCAGCCAGACCAACTTTCTCATTTTACAGCTAAACAGTGCACTAAAATACGTCTCTGAAAACATATAAGGTGAGACATAGGCAATGCAGTAACAGAATCTTGATTCATTTTTGATCAGCATTGCCTAGTGTGAAAGTTTGACAACAGTTCATGAGCAGTGATTGACACCTGCGTTAGAAACTCCTCGGCTCTGATTGGTTGTTTCTGCTGTGCCGTGGTCTGATTCTAGCAAATGCAATTAGAGGCAGTAAAAAGACGAGGGACATGATTATTTTTTCCTCATGTTCTTTTAGAATATAGTGACAGTTTCAGTGAGGCCAAGTGCTACAGGGCAATAGAGTAGGAAGAGAGTTTTTTTTTTCACAGATAATCTGTCTTATTTAGTGCTGTGTGAATATAGTGACAGTTTCAGCAAATATGAAAGCAGTTACCAACCATAAGTCTAAGTTCATTTTATTTAAATTTAAAGCATAAGACAAACTGATGACCCTGTGTGAATTGACAGCTTTGTTTATTTGTTTAATAGTATTTTTATTTTCTGTCTTTGTGTTTAAAAGCCCCAAAACCCTGCAAAAAATCTGGTTTTGTGAGCATAATTAGCTTCTAATAATGTATTAGTGATGGTTAAGATGCTTTAATCAAGCTTCTTTTTACAGATAAGTTGGACATTCTTAGTGCGTTTCAGCCCGGGGCTAAAAAGCTAAATGTCTCTTAAATAACTGAAAATATTTTGTGTGATTTAGGAGGAAAAAATGAAACCACCAACTTAAGGTCCTAACCGAGAGAGGCACCAAAAAGGGAAATAATTTCTTACATAACAGCAAAATATAATTATTTTCGTTGGCTCATGGTTTTGTTTGTTTTACTACTGCATGTAATAACTCAACAGAGCGTGATAAACCCACAGACGAGTCTGGGTTTTGTGTTTTTTTTTCTCTGATACGCTTCCAGAGTTGGTCAGAGAATATCCTGTGGGGCTCGACCCTTGCTTTAAGGCTTATGGCCTACATTGTATTGCACAAAGTAAATCTTCTTTGTCCTCCCCTCTGAGGGCCTCTGAATCAGAAACATAATGGATACAAAAAGAAATGGTTTTGGAGGGAAAAAATGCTCTTGGGTATGGTGTCCTCTTGCTGTAGCTTCTGTCTGCATTATAATGATATCTTAGTGTGTCCTTGTTTTGGGCTTGGGGATGGATCCACACACTAAAACACTTCATTTGAATTGTAGCTGTATTCGTGGAGACCAGCCTGTGAAGTCAGTCAGTCTGAGATGAAAGCGTGACATAGCTTTCAAATCGTCTCATCTTTAGAACAAAGACACATCATACCGAAACACAGAAGTCTACGGTCTGTGGTAAATCTGACAGTCTTTATATGTAAGCCGGTCCTGTCCAAACTTTACACACATGGTAATCACGCCATCGTTTTAAAACTCTACAAGGTTTAAAATTATTGCAGTGAAGCATAATCACATAATTTTACATTAAATTTATGAGAGAATTTACATGTTCTGTTGTATATCTTGTCAACCAACTCGTCCATGGTGAAAAATAGTTTAATGTTAATTGGATTGTTTTTAAGCACAAGGTTTATGTGTCTGCATCCGTAGCGATCTCTGTATTGCTGTTGACTGTAGCACCAGTAATAGCATTTTAAAGCTTGAAGCTGTACATCTGCCCCGCTGTTACAGGCTCTGACAGGTTTAGTGGCACAACTGCATTAACCCAATACTGAAGGAAAGAGCTGAGTCTGCCAGTCCCCGGCCCCATTTCCACAGGCTGATCTTCCGCCGGACAAAGCCTCGTACTTTGATCTGTTGAGTGAGTTCTGCCAGAACGTCTTAACTGCCTCTGACTTTTCTCCTCTCTGCAGCTCAGACGTGTGCTTGTTTCGAAGGGAACAAAAGACGAAAGCTGAAAAGATTTGGGTTAAAAATATGTTTGACTGCCACTGTAAGGAAAAAGAAACAGTTAATGTTCATCACTATTATAATTGATGCAAATTCAATCCGATATGCGCAGATTACCATGAGCTATCAGACTCATTAGTGAAGGTAAAAAACAAACATTTATTAGCTCAGTCAGATCATGATTGATAGTGTTAAGTCTGTGATGGTGCGCACTTCATTCTAGCCATGTTGTCACTTAAAACTACAATTTTAACACTTGAACTTTTGTACACAATTGTGCGCCTCAATTTACATCTGTTCTCAAAGTGGCACATAATGATGTTGATGCCTTTTCAGTGAGAGACGGTGCCAAGTATTGTGCTTAGTCATCTCCATTTCAGAGAGGCCGGCTCGCTCTGTACAAAAACTTCACAAACATTGCATATTTCTCTCGCTCTTATGAATATATAAAATACATATTGATGATTTTTTTTTACCTCATTTCAATGTACGATACAATAAAGAAAACATAAAGACGCTCTCTGAGTACACCACTGCACCAAGGTAGTTTAGGTTGTTAGTGTTTGACCAACAAATGGAAGCAAAGTCAAAGAGGTGCACATTAAAGCAGGAACAAAATCCCTTTTCCCTCATCTTCACACTCTTCTTTATCATTTTAAATAGAGTATAATTTCATTAATGAACAATTTCTGTCAGAGGACACCACAGCTATAGAGTTGCATTGCCAATTTGGTTACTGTTAACAGCATTGAAGGTCACATATTTGGAGTAATTGTTACTCAAAGTCTGTGTAATTATATCGTTGAATGGCCAATTAAAATCCTTGTTCGAGGTTGAGATATTCCTTTATTTACCTTCCCTCTGTGGACCGTCTTTGCTCTTGTCATTCCTTAAAGCTTTGCAAGAGCACACCCCTCTGCATACACACACACACACCACCGCTGCCGCTCCCACGTCTGCGCTTGTCATGCTGGTTTAATAAGAGATAGCATAGAATTAGAGAAAAGACAATACTGGGTGTTTGCACTCCCCCATACTGGGGTAATGGTCTGGGGAAGCTGATTAAATACCACAGGAGCTTCTGTCCAACCAGCTTAATCTGGACAATACAGTATGTGGGTGAACACTATTCCATAGTGTTCACACCCGCCTATACCAGAGAATGAAATTAGCCACCCATCCCACACACTCAAGTCCTTTCTTTCTCTGCAATTCCTTTACGTATTTTGCTGTCACACGCGGTAATTACATCAATTGTGGAATAGCTTTATGTGTTAACATCACAGTTTGTTTTATTTAAGGAAGTGCAGCCAACAGACACCTATAGCTACAGGAAGAATCCTGCTAATGTGTCAGCGCCTGCACCTACAGTAGTATCAGCAGCGAAAACCAGTCTCCAGGTGGAACTGTGAGGAAGTGGGAGGGGATGTGTGGATCTGAAAATAAACCTGCCGATGAGTAAAAAAGAAAGAAAAAGAAAAACAGACTGAACAGATGTGAAGGGCTCACTCAACGTATGTGCCTTTTATTATGACAGCGTGTGTGACAGATGATTTTTTTATTTGTGTAGTTGTTTCCATGCTGACGCTAGGGATAATATAAGGCTGCTGTATAACCTATACAGTTTTCTCGTGGAGGTAAAAGAAGGCTTCTTTTTGCTTGCTCTTAGATATTACACATCCCTGTCTCACAGAAATTGCAACATACAAATTTGAAACAGCAAATACATTTTTGAGGAAAACATGACGCCAAGCAAACTTCGTTTTCTATTAAGATATTGAGTTAATGTTGCCAAATAATGTATCTGGCAAGTGGCAAACATGTTGACACAAAACATATCAGTAAAATGTTCAATATATTTCATTTGTTTTCACCAAAATAGGCTCTTAAAATACAATCTCGACTCAAAGAGACTACAGTATTATTATTAATTACCTTTTTTAAATCAACACTTAAAGGACAACTTTGGCATTTTTCAACCTGGATCCAATTTTCCTGTGTAAATTGGTCAAAGAGACTGATGTGAACAACAGTTTTTGAAATTGGTCCAGTACTGAAGTAGCAGGCAGCAGCCACAAAACAGGTTGCAATGGAAGCACATGGGGGCAATTGAACACTGTCACTCTATGTCCATCAAAAGTGGTTATTTTGGCCAATAACTAACAGACCGGATCAAGTGAAAGGTAAAGAGACACTTCAGCCACTTATAATAACAATCTGAGCTGCTCTGTGGCCAAAAACCAAAAATAAAAAATGGACATACAGTGATGGCTTTCAATTGCCCCCTGTGCTTCCATTGTAGCCAGTCCCATGGCTGCTGCCCGCTCCCTGCTCCCTTAATTCTAGACCAATTTGAAAAATGCAAGATTTCTCTCTACACAATATCAGACCCGGTTATAGCCCCAACGCAGAGTTGTATGGTGTCAGCTCAGATCTTGAATGACAATGAGTGTCGTACATGATAATGCATTGTTTTATCTCATGTAGTGTGTCATAGGAGCAGAAAGGCTAGCATGTTTGATTTCCTTCAAACAAGCCATTTCATACATGGCTTCTGCCATCAAAGACGTCACTTTGACCAATATGAACACAGAGCAGTCTGCTGCCGTGGACAACTGTATGACAACAACACCCTAGGCTTTTTGATATTCTCTCTAGGGACTACCACACAGAGTAAAAAGGAAAAAAATGATGGCTTGAAACAGCAGAGGCACTTTAGCAACACAGTGAGTTACTATCATTAGCATCAAGCTAGCAAACAATGTTATATCTTTATCATGGAGGATATAAAGTAATAACAGAAAGTAAAGGCGAAGCTTTTACTTACCACAACTGCAGAGGCTACCAGCTTCAACTGAAACAGACTTCATTAAAAACAGGCATTTTTAAAAATTATTCTGTCTGTATTTTTTTTCTACTTTTAATCTGCTCCCGTTAACCCTGTTAACTTGAATGCATCGTGCAGTCATTTCAAACTCAACACTTCCTGTATCCATTTAAAATTAAAAGCCCCTTATAATTTTGGTTGAGAGAATCCCTTCATTTTACTAAAAGACTTTTATTGTGAAACATTTGCAGGAACTGATTCAGTGACTTGCACGGTTTTCATGCAGTAGCCTACTTCAAATGTAACTCCTGCCATCTACATTACTACAATAACATTTCGCCTGGAAAATGAATAGCCAAAGTGACAGAAATAATTATAGTAATAGTAAAAACAGAACAAGTATAACAATGACATTATGTATGTCGTGACAGATGCCCAAGGATGATTGGTTGTGGATCAACCGCGTCTGTCATGTCTGTCGGCCAAGTCACGGCACAAATTTATGACTCCAAAATTGCCTAATCTGACATCATGACCATTGCAACGGACAAAAATGTTGTGTGATGTGAACCTGGTATAAGACAAGAGTCTGGACACGAACCCTAGGATCTTGTGTCAAGGTCCTGCAGATGGTACGTCTGCCATCATCCCCAACCACTTCCTCCCAAAGCCTACAGTACATGAATGTGGTGTTTTGTTACCTGAAAGAAAAGTTGTCTCAACAACATAATTAAGAAAGCAGTTCAGCAATTTACAGACATCATTTCGGAGACAGTTTTGCAATACAATAACCCTGCAACACACACTATTTCCTTTCAAATGTATAATAATTTATATAGAAATTCAGGGGGTAGTTATAAAGCATGAAGATCTGTGAGTGCAAAATAACAGCAGCACTTTACGATATTATATAACTGCAAAACCCCAAATGGCATTTAAAATAATGTACATATATCCATATAAATTCAACAAAAGTGTGACATTAAACGCCTCACAGACGGGCTGCTATATTGGATTTCATTATATTTAAAGCCACTGCTTTTACTGTGTCCACCCCTGACTACTTTTAAAAGGTGCACTGTCCTATTTGCCTGCTTTAGTCAATAACAACCACACCATATATGCATGGCCACAGTGACCCCAGGGGGCCTCTCCAAAGATGCCACTGTATGCATGGCCAGTGATGCTATAGAAAGAGCTAGAGAGCTGCAGCTGATCCTTTCTCATTTCGGTGCACTCAGCACGTTGGGCCCATAATGCCTTGAGTGCTTGCCTGAGCTACATGACATCACTCAGCTCCGCCACTCTCCAATTCTAGTTACTCCTCCGATATCCAGGGACAGAATAACTGGTAGAGAAAGAGGTGGAATAAGGGTTTTGCGGCGGGGAAGTGTGGAGGGGGAGGTGGTGGAAGGGAGGCGAAAGCAGGCAAAAGCTCGCCCGGGGCAGAGCACACCAGAAAGCTCTCTGTGGTACACACTAATCTGGCCGCCCACTAGTTGTGACCCATGTATTCCCCGTGTGAGCGGTGTACTCCAGGACAAGCCCAGCCTTCCATCACTGTCACACGCTGCACTAATGAGTGCCAGAGGCCACGAGGTCAATGACTGGGCTGATTTGCCTGCTGATAAGTGATTGCCAGGAGGTACTGCAGTGGAGAAACTGAAAAGAAGTCCCTACATTTGGCAGAGCAGCTCTCAGTTTCCCTTCCCAAAAATATGAAAATTATAAATCTCATCCTCGCTAACAGTGAAACATCCAGGGAACTAAACTAAGCAAATAACCAAATCACTGCTAATAGTACTTCTGCATTATTTAGAGAACAAGATGTTACCGTCGGTGTAATCGCACCCCAGATATGTTTTAATCTTAAGAAGTGTTTGGTGCATTAAAACCCTGAGTCTTTATCGTATCTCCATGCATGACTCTTTGTTATTCCTAATGGCAGAATAAGTGATTTGAGAGTCAAATTGCCCCTCCGTGATTCCAGCATGCCATTCATATAGGTAAGTGATATCAGCCGCCAAAACTAATTTACATGTGATTATGCAGCTGTTACTGTAGAAAAGAGAGGATAGCAGTAATTGTCTTACTTTTAGCATGTAATTACATAGCAATTTGCTTTCTGTAATCTGAGATGCTATAGTGAGAGCTGTGTGGCAGAATTAATTAAAGAAAGAGGTGTGTTGTCTTGACACACACCCCTGTTCTTTGTTCCCATCACACCATAGCTCGTATATTCCCCTCTTTTTTTTAATGAAGTGTGTTTTTTCACCTTTATATAACACTCAGAAAGTTCTTTAGGGGCACAGGTATGACTTGGAGCTTTCCTTTCATAATGTATTGGACTCCATATCCTGTCAGAGGCAGCATCTAACACCGCCGTGGATAAAAGGAGTGGGGAAAAAAAACAAAACTGTGGAGTAATTATCCTTTACCTTGTAGAGCTGAAAAGAGTTTTTTGCGTTCTATGGATAGCTCCTTATCATCATGTTTCCAGCTTATCTTGCTCTCTTTTAACTTCACCAAAAGCAGCATCAAGCTGTTGATGACTTTAATCATCCCTAAAAATGAGGCCCACATTCAAGAGAATGATGCCGCCTGGAGCATATGAACTTTAAGGCATCAGATGGGGGGATAAGTCTGCAGTCCACTTTCAGAGTGCCTCAGCTTTGTAATTGTAGACACATACTTGATGCCTTTATTTTGGCAAGACGTTGGATATTGGCAGCTCTCAGGAAGACTGGCAGTAGCTGTAATCAATCAGGTCATCTGGTGCCAGGGGGAGACAGCCGAGCCCAGGGGCTGTCTGTCCATCAGGGAGCGTGGCAGGACTCTACCTGCGCTGCCTCCATACATGTGCATAAATGAAAAGGTTGTTTTAATTAGTCGCTTCCTCCTTGAAGTTTATTCAATTTTCAGGCCGTTTAGTGTCATTAGAAGGTGGTTCAATAATGCATCAGGTACACAGGGAAGAGTAGGTTTTTGTGTTCGCACTCAGAGGATTTGCAAATATCTCTGAAAGATTTAACAGTTTGCTCTGAAGCTTTCACATCAGAACAGTTCCAGCCTACTTCACAGGAAACTCATGTAGACATCGGTTTTAGTAGTTCACAGTTCATAAAGGGCGCTCTGCTTGGTAGGGGTGCTATTAAAGAGGCTCGACAGGGCAGGGTCTCATTTAAAAGTTAAAAAAGAAATCAAAGATAAACCAACAAAAAGAATGTACAGTGGTCGATAGTGTGAAGTTTCCACAAAGCTGTAATCATCCAGAACTTTTTTAATTGACTTATTTTTGTCATAGAGATTTTTTTTTTACAGTGCAGTGAATGTGCAGTAAAAGTTGCGTGCTCATTTTGGATTTATTTTGAGATCATTGCACTTGATTTATTCTAGCAGGAGGACGGAGGCAACATATGCCATTGCAGGTGGTGTTTGTTATGAACCTACCCAACAGCGAGTCCATAAAACTAAATCCATTAAAATTTCCTCTTGATTTTGTCGGTATTGAATAAACACACATACAAACATCTTGTAGATGCAGCTGTGAAAGTAAACACTGGCAATAAAAAATATTTGTTTTTTTTATGCTTTTCAGATTCTGTATCCCTGCCACGTTGGAATGCATTCAAGATAGATTTTTTTTTTTTAACAAAACTGAAGGGACACACTTGAATTTATATTCTCATTTGTTCTTGCTTAGCGTCTTTACTCACACACACTGACAAGTGGACCTTTAACATCCATTTATAGTATTTTTTTATTGCCCAAAAAAGTGTCTCATCTATGATTAATATTTGTTCTTTGAATTAATTACCAAATAACTTGATCATTAGTCCACCTGTGCTTGTCTTCATGCATTTAAGGATGTGGTCTTCACTGGAGAAAGTCAGAAATCCCTTTAAAACTTCTGTATGAATTTCTACCACCTGTGTTGACAAAAAGAGGTTTGACTCGTGTGGGTGTTTGTGCATATTTCTTCTGAAACCTGGCACTCGGTTCCCAAAACTTTAGACAGCCAAAGTTTTCTTGGATTTAGGAGCTGCGCCTACCTTAAAGGTCCAGCACAGACTGTATCTGAAGGCCGAGAGATCAAAATAACACTAGGATTTATCATTTCAGAAAGTCTTATAGACTTCCTTTAACTCAAAAAATACAGTCATCTCTTCACAAGCTGCTATTATGTTCCCGTTTTTCCGGATTCTTATTCGGTGTGTGTGTGTGTGTGTCATTGCCAGCCCATGAATGATGCATGCACATGCAGAGCTGCAGGGGCTTTCTAATAGTGACCCTGTGTCGCCTCGCTCGCAGGACTGCAAAGAGAAGAAAAGTGGCAGCCTGTAACCGTGTTGACATTTTGGAGTGAGTGATCCAAAACAAATGTCCATTAATGGCGTGTTGCGTTTCATGCGAGTCTGTTTTATTCTTCCGGCCCAGCACAGGTCATCCCAGCCATGCCAGCAGAGGTGATGCTTCACCAAGCTGCACAAATCAGCTTTCCATTTCACTCTGCATGAAAGATGTTTAAAAAAAAAAGAAAAAAAAAAAAGATTTCCGGTTGATAGGTGTCGGCTTTCCATGATGGAAATACAAGTAATGCTTCCACTTCCATGAGCAACAGCCACATGGTTATAGTCTCACATTGCCATGATGGTGAATTAATGCTCTGCTGGTACAAAGTCTACACTGTGCATCCCACCTGCTGAGCGCTCGGTAATCAGTGCTTAGGACTGAAGGAGCGGGGGCCATTAAATGGAGTTTAATAGATATGAAAGAAGACATTCGTCTGCTCCCTCAGTCCCTCTAGAATAGGATGGTTAATGTGGATCTGACCTTAACAGTCTTTTATTTTAGCAGTGGAGCAATCAAGGCTGCAGAAGATCATGCTACTTTTCTTCCAGATCTGACGCATGTTATGATTTGCAAAAGGAAGCGTGACAGATGATAATAGAATATAATAGAATAGAAAGGCTTTATTGTAATTGCATAGGAACAAAAGGATGCTACATATACAATGGAATTGCAGGGGCTACTTCTAAGGTGCAGACAAGAAATACAGATAATTTGCATTTGCATAGCAAACAACATTTATGCAACAGGACTGTTGCGTAACACAAGACAATAAATAACATGCAATGTAAAATAAGAAGCATACATACTAAGTAAACTTGCAAGATCGCTGTCAACACGCAACTTAAAGCCTTTAGATGTGTCCTGCTTTACGGCAGTGGTCCTCAAAGTGGCGACTCAAGGCGAACTCTCATTCCCACCTGGTGTTTTAAGCCTTTATAGGTTTATAGTTTTGCAAATTGTTGGGACTGTTTCCATGGATGTACAGACAAATAGACCTGAACCTAAAAATTTTTCAAGCAGCAACCATTTTGATGATCAATTAATTGTTTCAGTCACATCCTAAGCAATTATGTGATTCCAGTTTCGTAAATTTAAAGATTTCCTACTTTTGTTTTTCATATAGATGTTGAACTGAATATCTTGTGTGGGACTGTTGGTTGAACAAGACAAGACATTTGTAGATTTCATCTCTGACTCTGGAAAATTATTAGGGCTGACCCCAAATGTTTCAAGGCTTAGATTGTTGCCATAGTTAACAACATCAAAATCAATATTTGAATGCTCAGTTTATAGGCTATATACACATATAGAGGGAGAAAGAGCGGATCAATATGAATCAATACGCTGCAGTCTGCAAGTCTGCCCATTTTAGATAGTTAAGAAAATAAGAAATTAAAGGAAAATCAAAATTTGGGAGATCAGTGTTGATATTTTGGCAAGCCGTCACAAATCAATCAATGTAGCTATAGGAAACACAAAGCCTTTATTTTTGTATTGAGGGATGGACTTACTTCAATTACTTGTGTATAATACGTTGACATGTCCGATTTGACAGATTAAGTCAAAGTATTTAATCTGAAATCTTAGGCAAAATGCCCTATAAAAACCAAAGTATGTTTCTGAGGTGATTTTTATGTACTTAATTTAAATAAATCAACATTTGACGAGTCAGAACTCATTTTTGTTCTTGTGTTAACACCATTGACGTCCTTTAGATTAGGCAAGTCAGAGCTATGGAATATTAAATCCTCTATATTTTCTCATTACATCTTAGCCTTTCTGACCCTCAGGTGTGCATACGCTACAGGTTTTGAACTTATCTAAAATACAAAACTGTGAAATTATTGGTTATCTTTGTGGTATTGACCATGGGGTGTAGGTATTTATCGGCTGTGTGTATTGACTGAGAAAAATCCATATCATGCACCCCTAATTGTTGGGTTATATTAGGTGCACTGAGTGATGTTCTTGACTTTCATTTAATCCCCATCCCCCATTGAAGCTTTGATTAATTGCAGATATTTATCACTGCAGCTTTAATGCCCAAATCCTGGTATTCTGGACACCCCTAGAAATTTAAGTGGGTATGTTTCACCACTTTCCAGCAGACTAATCAATCACTAATAAGAAAATGATTATTATGAAGCAAGATCTTAAGTATTTTCAATGATTTCTGTGTGGATCAATGTGTATTTATCCACAGTGAACACAGAAGATCTCAGTATCTCTGTAAAATGTCGGCTGATTCCAAGAGTGTGTGCATCATGTCTGTGTATTCACATTTGACTGAGTTACGACTCTGAAAAGAAGGGGCGCCAAGGGAGCCCCAAGCTATTTTTTTCACCCGCTCCGTGTGCCCTCCCCACCCCCACCCCCAACGCTCCGGTGCCCTAGGCAATTGCCTGCGTCACTTATACAGCAAACCGCCACTGGGTCCTCAAGCTGAGACACCCCATGAATATGAAAGCCTACCTTCTAGATTATACTTAATTTGTGCCATTTATCCTCTGGGAGAGGAAAGATTCACACATTGTATTTTCTTCAAGAGCCTCAGATAAATCATGATAATGAGAATAATGTCGGCATATTGGAATAACATGTTATAATATTCCTTCTCAGGCATTCAGGCAAGACTTGAAGGAAGATTTTTTTCAATGCACCCACTCCCGTTATCGTGGAAAACTGATTCGTAGCAGATTATTTATCTTACTTGCTTCAATTGAAAACTAGTAATTCCTAATTGTTACCATGTATAAGAGGGAAGATAAAATGAAGCTCCAGGTAACTGCTTGTGAGTCTAGTCCCAGTTATCTCTGCGTGTGAAAAGAACTCTTACATTCTCTGCTTTCATGCATACAAATAAAATCAACACAGGACATTATCCTGCCAAAGGTCCAAAAATACTAATTACCTGCTGTTTACTGGGCTTTGTACACCCCACCTTTCTTGGGACAATCAATAATTACACACAAAGGCCGGGAGAATGAAATCACCCTGATAACCATTAGCATGAAACTGGATGAAGTTCATTAGCGATTCTGCGGGCATAGTGTGTAATATCCAATATCGGAGACAACTAGCTCTGTTATCCCTTTGTCTTTTATTCTCATCCTGTGTTGAAGGCACACAAATTGGTATTCTGTGACAATTCATTACAGCCTTACACAACATGCAGTCTAATATATTGCCTCATAACAGCAAGATGAGCTGTTTTTGATACATTTTTATGCCGTTTGCACATGCTGTCTCGCACACATTTCCCTGTTTTGAATGGCTGTACTGAATGACATGATTTCAGGTCATTTAAATGGATTCTGAGTTACTTACCAGGTACGTTTTAACCATGAACGATATGGATGGAACTCAGCTAACACGGGCTTTTAGCCTAATTAAACTAATAGTTGTAAGCATCTGTTGTGTAGGGAAAAAAAGAACAGAGGAGACTATCTGTATTTGTTAAACCTGAAATCCTGTGTTTCACCGTGGATACTGTGTAGTCACTTAGGCCTGAGCTGCCTGCTGCATGCTCTAACATTACACTGCATGACTGGCTCCCTATGGCAGCGCACAAGAAAGCGCCTTTCAAGCTTGGGATGGACGACACAAAGGGACCATGCATGCAGAAAATAAATAAATGAAGACATGTTAAAAATTAACCATCTCTGCTCTTCTCCCCAAATGACCAAACCACCACTGAACCTCTGGATGGGCGAAGTAGGCCTGGTGCTCCGGAGCGTCCTTTACTTGAGCCTCACTTGCTCTCAGTCGACTGTAATGACAGCAAACAAAGACTACTCCGATACTTCCTGCTCAAAAGTAAACTTCTTTAAAGTGGACCCTGAGCATTAATTTTCTGTTCAGCATGCTTGTTTACCATCTCTGCGTGCTGGATTTTTACAATGCGGGGGAGTGAACCCCAATTTGCTCCTTGTATAACCCACTGCAGTCATTTAATTAGACTGAGAAGGCACATTTACATTTACTGAATATTTATATTGAAATGCATCCTATTAAATATCATCAAAATATCTTATCAATTTAACTAATTATATGCACATGCTGCTCATTAAATCAAGCACACTGTAAGGCATAACTGCAAAACAGCATGAGCACAACAGGCAGCACTGGAAAGATCCTTCACTGAAGTAGAAATACTCAGTGTTGGGCAAGTTACCTTCATTTAAAGGTAATAAGATACATTACAATATTACTCTCTGTGTAGAGTAATACGTTACTTATTACATTAATTTTGCATTACTTTGACCTCAGAAGAACGAATAGACATTATAAATGGATGAGGGTCATGATGTTTCACAGCAGGTAATCATAGCACAGGTCTGACCCATTCATGCATTCACATAGAGTGGTTCACACTTTGCATTAAAATCCCCTGCTTATATTAATAATAGTGTGATGATATAAAAAGATTAAATAGCCTGGACCTTTTAAAATAAATGAACAGCCTTGGACACAGGGAGCGTCCGGCAGAGGATCAACAAATATTGAGGTTAGCACAACAAACAGAATGGCGCAGAGTCACGCAAAATTAACACACTGGAGCTGGAAGAACCACCTGCTGGTTCTCGGTGTGTCAGTCACAACAGCACCTGAGAGAGAGTTATGCATAAGAACAGGACAATGTTCCGGTCTTGATCTGTGGTTGTAGGGGATGTGAATGGAAATGCCTCCAACATATATTAACATCCCCCAGATGTGTCGATCACAAGGATGAGGAAAAAAACAAACCAGAGGCCAGCTCCTTATCCCTGCTGCTTCCAGGCAGCCTTAGGACGCAAAAGCAGATCGGGATACAGTGTAGGTATATGAATGGAAACACACTGGGCATAATATTGCACACAATCAAGCACCCTTAGCGTATAATGAAGGACATGACAGCACATAGCAACCTCCATACTGGTGAAGTGGAGCGGTGTGGATCAGTGTGGATATATGAAAAATGAAAACAATTAACAACTTATTTCAGGTGGTTACTCGTTACGTGAAATTGTAAATGTAATAATATTACCCGAAATTCTGTTGGTAACGCCTTATATTACTTTGTCACTTTGTTAAGGTGTTACTTTTGTGACTTGTAACACCTAACAATGATTACAAGAGCCCTGCATTTGAAATCCTACGACTTAAGTAAAGAAAAATCATGAGCAAAACGTACTTAAAGAAGCAAAAAGAGTGCTTTGTTGTAGTAAAATGTCCACTGTGACTGAAGTTTAATCATAATATGACATAATAGATTGTTAATACTGATGCATCAGTGTGCAAGCAGCATTTTAAAGCTGTATCTTGTTGAGGAGTAGCTATTTTAGTTTTTAATAGTTTGAATCATATTCCTGCTGGAACATACCCCCATGTGTTTAGAAGCTTTTTAATTTATTTTTTTTAAAGTTGGAATACACTGCTAGCGTAATGTAGCATCATGCTAATGTCAGGGAAACCTGTAATTTTGGTTGCCAATTTTTTCTAATGTTTCTCTGATTTTAGATGATATTCCTGCTGGAACATGTTGTGTATAGAAGCTTTAATTGGTCATTTTTAATGGTAGAAAGTACCACTGTTCACGGATACAGTCATTTTCATGCTGCAAGTAGGCCTATGCTGCTAACGTAATGTAGCTGCATGCTAACATCAGGGAAACCTGTAATCTTGGTTGCTGTGATGTTAATTTCTCCCTGATTTCAGATCATATTCCTACTTTTATTGGTAATTTTTCACGCTGCAAAGTGCCGCTATACTGCATTACAGTCATTCCCCCAGCTGCGATGCTGATGCAGAGATGCAGAGATAGAGAGGATTCGGACACACTGCCCAATCAGAGCAGTCTGGGCTTCCTCAGGAGGGGGGCTTAAAGAGACAGGCATGAAACAGAGTGATCCAGAGAGAGGGTGAGTACAGGTGGTCCAGCACAGACAGCATGAGGGGAAAAAAGTGTTTTTTGAACATTCAAGCATGTAAACATGTTCTCAAAGAAACCCCAAATACAAGCATGAACCTGTAAATGAGCATAACAGGTCCCCTTTAAATAGGTGACTTCCTAGCTGCACCAGCTGACATCGATTCAGTTTGAATTAGTCTCAGATGGAGCAAAACAGGAGCATTCACATCCTTATCCTGCTTCTTCCTGTATGCATACATTAACTGCTGTCGTGAGGGATAGAGACATTTGCTCTACTTAGTAAATGCTCGGCTGGTTTTCCCTTCTTTTTTTTTAAAATGCCTCTTACTCCTGGTGAAACTATTGGAAACCACAGTCCGTGTAAAGTGTTAAATGTGGGAACGTTTGCCACATCACCACATGTCAGGAGCAAAGAGAGGAATCTTAATTTATCACGGGAAAGGCCTTTTCACCTCTTTATCAGCCACTGGAGGGATATTACAGGACTGGTACTTGATAACAAGACATTTAGGGAGAGTATAAATCTTTTCTTTCAAGGTAAATGTTACTTTTATGTGTTGGACAAGATAAAGTCGTCAACACCGCTCACTGTCCTCTTACATTTGAGCTGCTCAGTCCTAATTAGTAACCAGGCAGTTTAAATCCTCAACAAGAAAACTGTAAGCACGAGCAATTCCACATAAATTGGAGTGCACACTTTAGTTGCAGACCTCTTACTCAAGGGTTTCTCACTGCATCTAATGACAGACCTGTGGGATGTAGCAATGAGCTTTTAAACTCTCTAAATGTCACAAGAAATAAAGCACAATCCTTGTAAAATGTAGTTAAAAATACTGACAACATATTGGAGTAGCACAAGATACAGTGTCGTATTGATAAAAAGGAACTGGATAAATAGAAAATGAGGTCAAGTGAGACAAGCAATGATCGTGGTGTTGTGCTGAAGAATTTCACACGTAAACATACATATACATACATACAATATTTCACAAGCAGAAATATATCCCTCGTAACAGATGTCCATCTTTCCCCCCAAAGGCTGTTTTCCTAGTTCTAGTTCTGCTTCTAACTTTCAAAGTGAAAAAGATAATTTACTGTGTGCCGGGGGAAGCCTTGCTTCACTCTAGTAAACCTGTGTCTTTCAAGTTTTCTTCTTTGCAGTCTCTGCAGTAAATCAAATGAGCACACTTCTCTTTTTCTCCTCTCCTGAGACATATTTTGTTTCAGTTTTCTGAAAATCACACAGTTTAGTCAGGGTTTGAGGGTGTTGTTTACCGCAGTAGAAACACTGCTTGGGAGGAAACCTGTTATGGAACAAATATACACTTTTCAAACTGAATTTTTAAACTAAATGGGCTTATATTTTTGCTTTGTGTTTTGTGGGAAAAGCCACCATGTCATTCAGCTACCGATGTTTGAATTGTGCGGCGCGCTCAGGGTGTGATCATTAATGGTGGTACGTGATGACCAACGATAACCTTTCAGCGTGCTTCTCCCCGTCTGGTTGGATACTTGATGAGAGACAAAGAGTGTCTCAAGAACAGAGGGGATGTTAAAGAGCTCAGCATACCCTTCAGCTGACACTATCTCAAGTGAGACTTACTGCAAGTGGACAAGAACAGAGAGCAGAAAACATAGCAGGAAAAGGAGAGATAACATTGATCAAGGAGAAAAATAGGATCCTCACTCAGAGTCGTTCATCATCACCTCGCTGTGCTACTTAAACTCTAGACCATTCTAAAGGATACGTAACACTGATTACTGTTCAGAATAACAGCGTTTGAAACCTGCCTTCTCTATGAAACCAGGATAATGAAATGATTGTATCTGTTTATCTCACAATCTCTTTCATTTCTTCATTACTGCCACTACAGTAACCAGAATAATTGAAACACACTTAGAGCACAGTGGGCAAGAGTCCTCCACGGTGAGTGCAATATCACAGCGTAGGCTTCCTGAAGGTCTAGAGGTTAGGATGCACACTATATAACCACAGTGTGATGCGTTCACTTGCGGCCTTGGGCCTTTGTGGCCCTCACATGAATTCGGTCTGTACTGCTTCTATGAAAGAAAAGGCTTTGTAAGAGGCAATGTAGGCTTCAGTGCTGTAAAGATGATCGTCGTCAGACATGTGCTGATCTTTGGATTGAATCTCATCTTTAAAGAAGCCTCATTCATTGAGACAGGAAATTAAAAAATACACCGTAGAATAGAGGTATTTGACAAAAAAGAGGAAAAAAACCATTTCTTTCTTTCTGTTAGTTATTGCATTGCATTGCAGATGGTGGTATTGTAGTGTATTAAATCAAAGTAAGGTGTTGTGTAGTAACGTGTGTGAACAACACATTCTCACACTGACCTTGTCACATATTGACGTTTTGGTTATCGACTTTCTATGTCCATAAATGAAGTGCAAGGAACATACAGGTGCATTTGTTATTGATGTCCTGGAACACTGTGTTCGTCGGTTCAACACTGCGAATTGACGTTGGTTTTCCTTCAACAACTAATGCACGTGGTTGGGTTTAGGCAACAGAAACACTTGCGTAGCTTAGGGAAAAAAGAACAGAGCTTGGCTTTAGAATCTTACACTGCTCTCTAGGGTGAAAGTCGATGTTTGTTGGACCCATCCACCACTGCTCCTGCCCACTCCACTGGGACTTTCGCTGCCTTAACTTTTGTCCTTTTTTTGTCCTGCTGCGCCACCAGGGCGGGCTTGTGTGACATGCTGACTTTAAATGGAACTTGTGAGCTCGTGGTTACGGCATGCAATGTCATGTACAAGATGGAGTTTAAATAGTTAGGTTGGGAGAAAACTGTTAGGCAACAGTGACTGTCGTTGTCTACAGGCCACCTAATGCAAGGAGGTTAGTCATGGCGTCATATTGCCTCATATCATTGGTACAACACATGCGCAGTCTAGTCCACACTTGCAGAAAGGCTCATAGAATATGGGGATGATTGATTCGTTTCACTGAGGTGTCCGCAGGCGGCTGTGAATCGGAAAATATTTTATATGAAAAATAAAAATATGGGTAAGAATTCTGCAATACCTGAAAGGGTCCTTAATAAAAGACCATAAACTTTGTATGCATATATGCAGTCTTCTGTGGTCCTCCAACACTGCAGCTCCAGGTACATTGCACATGTGTCATACCCCTGGCTACCATGTGGTCAACCTTCATTTAATAGCCTTGAGGTAATGTAGGAAATGCATTGACAGAAGAAAAAGATAAAGCCGTTGGAAATATCAACATTTCCCTCAGACATAGAATTACAAAGAAAAGCTCTATAGCCTACAACTAAAATTTCAATATATTAACTTACCACCTACACCAGTGTATCCCAACTGGTCCAGCCACGGGGTCCACATTTCTCCTTAGCCATCTGTTCAAGGTCCACACAGTTTATTATATTCAGCATCATAATTGCGTTTGGCCATGTCATTGAGCTAATTTGCTGTCTCTGTTAAGTAGCTGTCTATTATTCACTCACTCTGCAGCAAGAAATGGGACTTCAAAATAAAAGCTTTGTGCCAGAAATTCCATGTACAGTACTTGAAAATAAAGTGGGGTTTTTTTGGACCGCGACCCACCAGTTGGGAACCACTGATCGATCTACCCAAACATGAACTTCCATGGCCTCCTCTTTTTCTGAAAACTCCACCAAACATATCACAACCATTGAACACTGAAGAGAAGATTTCCGTTTCTGAGGTTGTGAATACCACAGGAGGGGGCATTCATATGGACTCTTCCATAAACATGGTAAACTTGACCCAATTACTGTATATTAAAAAGTCATATTACAAAGATGTGGAAGATGAAGAACGTTAACATAATTTTAGGCTTGTAAAGAACTAATTTATACATTTTAGTTTCAGATAATAGATAATAGATAATAATGCGCCGTAAAATGTAGGATTATGGGCAAAATTTGAAAGTTATTGCAAACTCTTGTATCCATAAACCAAGTGAAGACATGCTATGTAAGAACTGTAACTCTTCAGGGAAGTAAAGAAAAACCCACTATGATCCTGTGACCTCATTAATTACTCGAGCACATACCAGTGAGATGCTCCACCATTACCAACACAAACATAAGAAAACACCAGCCCTGACCTTAAGTGGTTCCATGCCATTAGGCATACTGTGGATCAGACTGGAGCTTTGAGCAGACTTTAGCTTTTAGCGCCTTTTCACCCCAGGCTTATTGCTTACAATGGCAGAACACAGAATTTCTATTTTTTTCTAAGTCCCTGTCTTATTCAAGGGATATTTTCGTCTATTCTGAGAAGAAGAGTCCTCTGTAAAAATGTCCTATAACATCTAAAACAGCGCAATAAATAAATAAAAGCACATACTGGTTTGCAGTTTACCCCCCGGTCTGAAGTAAAACCACTGTAGTACATCCTCTGTTTCGAGGTATGACAATTTAAGAACATTTCTTTGACGGGGTTGTTTACTTTAAGACATGCTTTGAGCAGCAGCTAAAATTGTTTGCTTGCTCAGTTCTATTCAGTGTTTATTCATTCTGTCTGCCTCTCCCACCCGGATTAGCTGGAAATCTATGTGCCAGTTTAGAGAGGGGTTAGCCCTACTTGACAGTTTTTCCTATCTCTCTAAAATGACAAATGCCATCAAAGAATCTGGAGGCTATAGTAATACTGTTTGGCTTGCAGTTTGCCTGGTAATTAAAATGGGAGGGCAGCTACCTCCCTAATGTCAGAAGGATTTTGTTATCAGCTTCGCAAGGTGCTATGAAATGAGTCTCTGTGCGCCATAGTCTTAACCATTCATATTTGCCTCCTCAGACTCAGGCTTGAGTTGCAGTTTTAGACAAGGTTGCCATCCTGGGCCCGTGACTCGATCATTAGAAGGTCAGAAGCACACAAAAAGAGACAGATTGTGCAGCCACCTCTCAACAGGACTCATCTCATCTCGTTTACAGCACAGTGGGTTGCTTTCACAGTGCTATGCTCAGGAATGTGACATGGCTAACACTGACAACTTGAAATGTACATAAAACACAGCGAGAGCGTCGGCGTTCTGTCCAGCCCAGTCGCAGGAGATTCGTCAGGAGATGCATTTTTTTTTTTTTTTTTTTTCTGTTAAGAGCGGTCACACCTCACATTTCTGACAGTGTTGTCACATGGCTGAGTACTGCTCCCAAAGCTTTCAGCTTAATGATGCTGCCGTTAATGAGGCACAGTCTGATGATACGCTATTTAACGTCCACTGAATATGAGCATTCCACATACAATTCATACAATATGTGCGGAGGGAGCCGGTGTGGGTGATGAATGGGTGATAAAAAGGATGCACTTAACAATACTCCCAATACAAAGCTTTCATTTTCATAGTTAAACCTATGTTTCAGAGATGAGATAGATTTTGCTCTATGGGGACATACAACAGTATTAATGAATGTACAACATAATGTTGTAAAAAGCTCTGGCAAGCTTCATGTAAAGAATGTATTCTTCCTAAATTAAAAAAGACCAAAAACCTATTTTCTTGGGTACACGTACTTCACGTGCCACTGTATCTAGTCATGCACATAGTTGAAAACACAATGAAAGTGAATGGAATGTCATTTATGATGCTGGGATTATTAAGAAATATTACATTTCTATTCAGAAAAACAACATTCCTGACATTCACAGCCCTCACTGTTAAATGTGTTACTATGTACCCATGAAAGGTGCTCACACTGAAGTTCTTTACCTTGCATTTGGGTGTAGACCACAGACTGTAAAACCAATGTATGTTGCTTCTGTTTTGAAGGCTTGAGTTTGGCATTTTGGCTGTCACCATCTTGGCTTTTTGCAGCCAGTTAGTCCGTATTTGGACAAGAGGATGGCAATGTGGAGGAGCGAGGGGTGGATCTGACTGAGAAGCCGAAGATACTATCTGCAGACAGCCTATCACTATCACTACTAGCTACTGTATAGAGACCACAACTGTGTTTTGTACCAGGCTGTAAACACGTTTAGGTCTGCTGTAAAGGTAGGCATTTTAGAATTGGTAGTCTTTGTGGACTGACTAGCTTCTGCCTCAAGTGGCCATCAGGAGAACTGCAGTTTTTGGCACTCCCATGTTGGCTTCAGTTTTCAGCTTTGGAGGTTCCTGCTTGTCTGCTTTGTGTAGGCTAAAGGCTGTGAAGTTTAAGTCAGTGTTGATGGTGAATGTAGTCAATTGAAGCAATAAATTCCTCACTAGGTGCTGTATTGACCTGAGAAAGCCAAGTTCTTCTGCTCGCAAAGCTGTGCCAGCAGTGCCTACATGTACCAGGATACATTGTGTGCAAGCTGCTGATGCCAGCCAAAACAGGAGTGTAGCTTGCTTAAAATAAAAACACAGAGGTCTCTTAGTTTGTACCAGTGTAAAACAAGATGGCCACAACTTATTTTCTACATTGTCAATGGCAGTGCATTACAGCTTTACTCCTTCCATTTTTATTGCTAACAATAAAAGTCCAACTTAAATTCACTACTGAGAGGCAACTCAACAAAATAGTTTATAATAGTTTTTTTTAATTTTTCTTTGTGATCCTGAAGAAGGTCTCCAGTAATTTTCCAACTGGCCACCATTAGCCCAACAATATTATATTTGCACGCTTTATTTAAACTCTACAGAAACAAATTTCAAATTTCATTTCATTGTTGGAGGGGACAATAAACAGAAATATTTCTCAAGAACAATTTTTGGGGGGACCAACAAAGTTGCACACATATTTACTGTTGTAACACATATAAATGGAACCAGCATGGTCAAATGTATTTAATAATTATATTAAAAGTAATACTAATGTTTAGAACAGCATCCCTTATCAATACAGTAGCCCCCATATAAAGGTTTTTTAATATGTTCAACCTGCATTACCAAGAATGACTAGTAAGTGGCAATGTACATCAAATATGGGTGTCATTTTTCTTATTACAAAGACTGAAAATCACAATGAAGATAGTTTCAGTTTGAATTTATCTTGTCATCATATATTTATGTGGTCATTCAATAAGTGTCACTCATTTTATCTCTGCTACAATGCCTCACAAGAATATAAATCTCTACATAAATGCAAGTTTATAGGCAGAATTAATCCCTCAGTGAACAACCCCACTAAATCAAACAAAAATATTTTACACAAAACGTGTTTATTGTGGCATCTCTCAAAACAAGTGGAGTAATTATGCCTCTGAATGTAACTTAAATATGCACAGTACTATGTACATTGAAATTATAAGTTGTAAGTGTATACATAAGATTAAATAGATATAAAGTTACCTGTACAGAAATTATACTGTATTGGGCAGTATAACTTTTTTATTGCATTGTACTCCACTTAAACTGCCATGCTGGTTATTTACAGTAGTAATAGAGAGGCAACACATGTTAACTGAATTAAAGCTAATATATGCCTAATTGGATTTAATTGTCCCAAAGAAGCATTTGTTTTGCTGTCACTGTAAAAAAGAAACAAAAATACGCTTGCATCACTATGAAGGCTGCCAGAGACTTGATTCTTTGAAGTGCTGGCTGTAATCATGTCTTTATTTTTAGTCAAGTCTTCATTTATTATAAAGATTAAAAACAAATGACTTTAAATACAGGAAAAATATACTTGGAACTTAATTGTTTAAGGTATGTTGATTTCAATATAGAAATATACAGTTACCATTTACAAAAGAAAAAAATGGTATGAGAATGAAGCATTGTCTTTCGTAAACACACTTCTGTAAATTGTAACAACAATCCAAACTGCACTAAAATTGGTCCAAACTTCTTTGAGTTTGAATGAGTTTTAGCGGTTGGGCTGTTTGTATGACTGCTGCATTCACACTGAAGATTCTGTGAAGATTCATGGATTAAACCATTGTGGGGCAGATGAGGGGGGAGGATGCAGTCGTTTTAAAGTTATAAATGCATTGTGTTGCATATATAATTGGCACAAGTGCTTTCAGTTTTTATTATTATATAGTTTAAAATTGTAAAGTTTCCTCAAATGATATTTGGAGGGGAATGATTCACTTTTTCGCAGGTATTGGAGCGCAATCCAAGCGAAGGCACCACGAAGGCCTCTTGCAGGACTGCAACTGCAGCCTCTGCCTCTATGTGTTGCATTTCTTAAGTCATATGCTGGCCCGAATAGATACAGCTGAATATTTGCGTCAGTCAAAACACTGTTTAATGTATCTACATCCTTAACATCCTCTGCGTTCATATTTGGGGATGCCATTTTCCCTGTTGGAAATGTAGCTAGTTTGCAATACAAGAGACTAGAACAGGGAAGTTCTGCTTTTGAGCGGAGTCAAGAGCACACTGGCTAACGTCAATAATCCAGGCTGAAAGGCTTTCAGTTCGTCCTTGCCTCTGATTACATCACTCTCACATCACTGGATGCAGATACCACAGATTCTGTAGCTGCAAACTCAGCTTTCTCTGTCAATGTAGCACGCACTGAGAAAGGTATTGCTTCAATCAACTGCATTTACCACCAACACTGACTGGTGATCGGTGTGTTAAAAAGTGGCGAATTTTTCCTTTAAAGTAAACAGGGCTTTGAGGAGGGCACGACATCCTTGAAGAACTTCAAATACACACTTGACCCAGCGTTCAGTGATCTGGATGCTGTGTCAAGCACACTGCAACGTCACACGGCGGGACAAAAGTTCATCAGCTGCAAATCGCTGTGACTGTTTGATATTCCAACTTCATGCTGGATCAAAATATTGTCAAGTATTTCCTTGACACTTTCATCTGAAGGATGGACACCGGAGGTAAAAGGTCGTCCCGGCGCATCAAACTCTATTTGTCGAGCCGAAGCTGTGATTCAGACTCAAAGAACACATATCACAGCGAGCTGCAGCTCTCTCATTGCATGTGTCTGTATTGCCTTCCCCAAATCTGAAGCACTTATTTACACACACCAAGAATACCCTCGCACTTAGTAATGACTTGTAACATCTCTGGTAATGGCTTTCTCACCCAACCAACTTCTAGCTGACGGCTGTGGTTGTTGTAATTTACACCGCAGGTTTCTGGATCTCAGTTATGCTAAAAGGGACTCTCTGTATGAAGCACAAACATAACACTGTACTGTGCTACATGGTGACTGGGCCCAAAACCAAAACTGAACGTCATCCTCTGAAGTGCTACATCACCAAAAAAAAAAAGCAAAAAAAAAAGAAAGAAAGAAAGCAGTGCTCTCTTCATGTACAGCTTTGGGGAGTAATTAAACCCGCTGCGCATGTAGCAACGGAGTATTTAATTATATCAGTTGTACACTGTGAGGCACTGCTCCTTCTGGCTGTGTTGATGTTTAAATAAAATTAGCCCATATTGTCCGGTGTTTAGCAGACACTTTGTGTTATTTTCTATCTTTTGTTTGCCATCAATATTTCATACTCGTTTCATACTGCTTTTATCTAGGGAGGGTAATTAGCCGATTAGCCAGATCAGCGTCACACACAACTGTCCAAAACGAATGACCCACTTAAGAGGTTTTAGAAATATACTGGAGGTGGGAATGTGAACAAAAATGACTGCCTCTTCTCTATCCAGCTTCTATTCCCCAAACTCTGCTTTTCCTTCCCCTGATCCTCCCTCTAACAGTTTTTTTTTTTCCCCTCTTGCTTTTAGTTTTATATGACAAACCCCATTCTCTGCCTCTCAGTCTCTCCCCGCTTATAAAGCTTTTAAACATTGATAGCGCCTGCAGAGGGCACGGAGGCCCACACGGGAGGAGAGTTGGTGACCTCAGGTGATTTTAAGCACCTGGCTCTCAGAGGAGACGCGCGTGCAGAGAGGCTCCGTATAGTTTCTACTTATGCTTTTAGACAGACGTGTGCGCAGCAGACCCACTTTCTCCCAACTGCTGATGAATTCTTTTTCTTCTCACCAGTCCCAGATGTGTCTTTGATCACTGTGTCTATTTTTACAGTCTTTCATTGTCACCAAGAAGTAAAACTAATAGAGCACATATAAAGACCAGTATTTTGCGGTATGGAAATCTGGAGGAAAGAGTGTGTCTCAGGCTCAGATGTTTGACATCAGTGCTGTAAATTAGTGATAGTATTTTCATCTGCATTCCCTGTGTGTGACTGCCTTCAGCGCTTCTTGGAAGCTCAACAGACAGCACATCACAGTGTAATGGAAAAGACAGGCAAACACAGCACACAGCTTATTTAGGATTTCCATCATAGTCACAGCATATTTGGAAATCATGGGGTCGTTCTTTGGCACGCAGTTTTCTGCTGATTGCTGATTTTACGTATCTGGCACGAAACCATATGCCTCTGCATGCAGCGGCGTTTGGTAAAGAATGCAGTGACGCTTTGTTTACCGAAATCTAATGCAGCTTCATATTTCCAAGGATGCATTTAGTCATACCTCATTTGGTTTGAGGACACTTAACACGCTCAATTAGTTGGTTTTTGCTGTCATTCATATTAATAACGATCTCTGTCTGCTTTTTTCTCAAATAAAATAATCATAGATCACAGTGCAAACTGATGGTCACGTATGATATTTCAACAGACTGTAGTAGCTGCACACTACAACTGCTCCCCCCCGACACATGTGCTGACAAACAGCGATTTAGATGTCAAAACCAGCTGTGTTCACTACGTTGCTGTGCTAAAGCAGCATAGGCATATCAGAGCGGTCAAGCATGGCATTAGTTTCTCAAATTCCCTGAATTTGTTGGGTTTTAAAGGATTACCAGGGAGCACACAGCTCAGTGCTGCTCTACAATTTCCAGATTTTGCATTTGTAATGGTTGATATTTACAGCCTTTTTTTTAAATCTCTGGCTGTCTGTGCTAATCCATTCAGGTTATGTATCAGTGGCAAACCTCCACTCCAAAACATGTTTAGCAGTGCACTGCAAAAAAAACACGTGATTGTCAAACAAACCCTGTTGTAAAAAGGAAAAGAAACATCCATCCTTGTAATATTTCTTGTGCTATCTGTCTGGAGAAACACAACATGTAAGATTAATAAAACACTCACAGAAACCATAGGTGATTTTGTCTGAAAAGGGTAAGCCATCATTTCATGACTCAGCTGCATGACACACTCATTTCTTTTATCAAGAGACAAGATTATTTCCATAATAATTCAACTTTGGAGGAAATGATAGTGTTTCCCCTCTTGGCCACTGAAATAAAACCATTCCCTGAGAAAATGTAAATATATTTCATAAACTACTTAATGTACATTATCCTTCACAGCCACACTCATAAATATACTCATGGAGGTGTATAATTCAACAACAATCCATTAAATGCCTTCTCTAAGCTATCGCTCATTAATGGTTGCTGAAAAATTCATAGTGTTAGCATTTAAGCAGCAGTTAGCAATTAAGGGGCAATGTAAAGACAGGGGCTGCAGATTAGCTCGAGGCTATGAATGCTACGATATGTGGCGTCAGTCTAATCGATTATTACACTGTTTGTGTTCCTATAAAAATAATTTATCATTTTGACCTTCTTATTAACACAAATAACTGGGCACTATATTGTGTTTTTAGAGTTCATGAACTACATGTGTCAAACTGGTTCAAACTGGTCTGTTGACTTTAACCAACATGCTTAAAGGCACACTTCACCCCTCAAGAATAATTTGTATATCAATTACTCAACCTGTATTAAATTGAATTCAGAAAGAAAACTTTGTTTGTCGTGCATTCTTTCATGATGAACGAAGAATCCAGAAGCGGAGAAAATTCTTGATGAATTGAAGTCATAGGGGTCCACATTTTAAAACAGCAAAATTATATCAAAACATCAGCCTACAAACTCTTACACAGCTCATACAGTATAATCCTTATTTTGTTTTAAAATAAAACATTAGTATTTTAAACTGAACTGAAAGTGAAACTTCTCTATGTTCTCTTCAAAGCCAGACTCCTTTGACAAGAACAGTAATTTTACCTCACTGAACATGGGAGCTGCCAGTCTGTCACTTTCTGGAGTCTGGCTTTGAAGAGAGCATAGATCGATTGGATAAATGAGACTTGGATTATACTGCACAAGATGTGAATGTTTGTAAATGTGTGTTTAAATATAGTTTCGCTGTTATTTTGAATCCAGGGGTGGGGAAGCCCCTCTGTGCAGCGTGGGTTTTCTCCGGGTGCTCCGGCTTCCTCCCACAGACGAAAGACTTACAGGTTAGGTTAACTGGTGACTCTAAATTGGCCGTAGGTGTTACTGTGAACATGAATGGTTGTCTGTCTTTATAGCCCCTTTTACACTGCCAGATGTTCCGTGAATGTTGGGCCGTTTTGCCAGCCAGCTGCAAGTGTTTAGACACACAGAGGCGGATTGGCGAGTTGATCTGACGTGCCCAATTTTCTGTCTCGTAGGGTTGTGATATTGGCAGAACCTTTTTGGTTTAAACAGAATGAGGCGGCCTTCCACCACGGGAGGGGCTGCTGATGACTTGTGGGAGGAGCTGTTGATGACGCTGCACGTGCGAGCCACTGGCGGTGGATAAACAGGAAACAGCTGATAGCAGGAATTGGACAGCAGCTAGTAGCAAGAGGGAAATGCAAATCTGACAGACACTGTAAAGATGAGCAACTGGGGAGACAAGGAATTGCGCGCCCTCGCAAACGAAGAGGCCATTAACCGTCAAATGACAGGGATGGTGAAGGATGGGCCAACTTATGAGAGAATCACCGAAGGACTGACCAGCCGCGGCTTCCCTCCCACATCACTGTTTACGTCACACGCTGAGCTACACATTTTGTTACTTGCTCACGCCCCCATTGCCCCGAAAAAGGCGCATTCTGTATAAACAAAAGTAGGTAGGCGCCATTTTGCCGCACTCCCCGAATTTTGCTTTTGTACTGCCAATGCTGAAAAAAGACTGATTGGGCTTTCATGCAAATTTGCACAATTACTGTTTAAAAAGGGCTGTTGTCTGTGTCTATGTGTCAGCCCTGTGATAGTCTTGCATCCTGTCCAGGGTGTGCCCCGCCTCGCGCCCAATGTTAGCTGGGATAGGCTCCAGCACCCCTGCGACCCCTAACAGGATAAGCAGTTACAGAAAATGAATAAATGTTCTTAAATACCAACCCTTATAAAATCAGTTCATTCAGAATTTTCTCCATTTTTGGACTCTTTGTACAATGTGGACACAGTGTAAGATGGGGTGAGTAATTGATATACAAATTGCCATCTGGGGGTGAAGTGTTATTTTAAACAAAGCAATCCTTTGCTAGAAGAGGCATTGTTTCTTACTGGATTTCACTGTTTGAAAGTCATAAGTGTCTGCTGCTGTTGCTCAGGTCCAGTGGGTCATTACTGCCATCTTTGTATCAGCATATGGTAAAGCAGTTCTTTTCCCAAAACAGCTGTAATACTATCTCATTTCACCGCAGCGCTAATTTGTTGTACATTTGTCAAAGCAATTATAACACTGTTGTCTCTCTGATTTGCATTTGTTATTTTTTTTCCAGTATAAGCAGCAAGGCACTAAAATGAGAATGTAACAAGTGCAAAGTGACACATGCTTCAGTAAAACCTACTGCGGTTTAAATTTATGATGGGAAGGTTAGGTGACAGCTCGCTAAAATAAAAGTCATGTTTTTTTTGTTTTTGTTTTTGTTTTTCATGTCAGTAGATTATTTTCTTATACTTTGCTTCCAAGATGAGCCACAGCTGAAGTCTCATGAGCTCGGAGTAGTGGAGAATAATCCTTACAAAAGGCTTTTTTTGATTGTTTGTTTACTATGTCAATATGTGGACTTAACGTGTAATGAGTGTGTTTTCATATTCAGTCATAACATTCACATACAATGCAAGGTATCTGTTAACTCACTGTATAATGAGTATGCCACCACTTTTGAAGAATTAACTAATTGCAGAGTATTATAAATGCACATTTTTTAAAATGGTTAACAGTTAAATTCAATTATTATCTTATTATATATATCTTATATTATTATCATTATCTTTTCACACATACTTTATTTTTACCTCATTATGTTTTGAAAGAAATGTCGTCCTACTTTTGAACCTCACATCTGCTGAAATGTAATGCCCATAGTAACACGTGCTGAATGTGTTCTTGTTTTCTTCCTTTCTCTGCGTGTCTTTTTGTTCCCCCTCCTATAAACAGATGGCCCTCGTATGATCCCCCTTCTTATTGTCGCCATGGTAACATAACCTCATGGTACAGGTGCAAACTTATCCCTCACCCGGGTCTTAGTGGATATGAGGTTTGAACAGGTTTATATGAACAGGATATGTACATATACTGCTCCTTTTTCAAACATTAGCCACACTAGACATGTCAGCGCTGTGCCTTTTATCGTGGCTGCCATGCCTGTCATTATCAGGCACATTTCATTTTTCCAATCATTTTGCCATGCCATTTCATTTCTCCTTCCCCTAGATGAAGTGATAAGAGTTTAAAAGTGTTTTTGACATGTAGATGATGGACGAGAGGAGTGAATGAGCCCCGCGGCCGCACACTTCAGACAGGGTCTCAAAGCAAAACCGAATGGAGGTTATGTCTTCTACTGGAGATGAAACAGATTATATTCTTAAATATTGCATAAGACTCTATTGTTGATCATCAAATTAGGAGAAAAAAAAAGCATAAAAAGGATTTTCAACCTTGATGTTAAGATATTAAATAAGAGGAGGGATATTTATAGATAATCTGGATGAGTGAGTTGTTATTGTATATTAAAGTGCAACATGGAAGACAAATATCACGCCTCATAAACAAGAGAGATGGTAGCAATAACTGATAGCAGATAAATCCATATTGATGTCACCGCCATTTGACCCCAATGGTCTCACACTTCTGTTCGCTCACCTTAAGTGAACTGCAGTAAGGCTCAGTTATGGCACTGATACTTTTTTAGTTTGAGGCACGTACTCAATATGTTTAATTTTATTTAACAGCCAAAATACGCCGTCTTTTCGATATTCAGATATTCCAACCTTTTACTGTCATCACAGTAAGTGAAAAATCAATACATCCACATCTATTAATGTCATTGGTGCTGCGGATTATTCACTTATGCCAATAAGTGGGCTGAAAGGAAAATGGAGGAGGCCCGTCAGACATGAGCGCGTGTCTAACAGTGTTCTGAAGATCATCCGTCCAGACAGGTTGTTTTTTTGGGCCCCAGCCACAAAGGGTGCAGCCGTAGTCTCAGACGAGTTGAGCCAAGCAGTTTTTATGGAAGCAAAGTGGGCGCAGCATGATATATTAATTTCTCTGTTCAAGTTTGATGTGCTACACCATTTCAACTTAATCCACTGTTTGCATTCTGGTGTCTGCGCCCAGAAAAATGTAGCCTGAGTTGCAACATTTGGAGCCGAGCTGTAAGCTATCGGAGATCTGTAGATACTGAATGGTATTGCATTTATTATGAGTGAGCTGTTGTTAATGGCTGCATTGTGTTGTTTACATTTAAGAACCATGCACACACACGTATTGCATTAAAGTGCAGTAAATAGATCAATGGACTCAGGCTTCATTATTCACATCAAGTCTGGTGGAACATAGAAAGTGCATTCTAACAGATGTACACTCAGGGGTTGTAACTGAGAGCAGTCAGCCTGTAATTATTGAGCCTCTGCAGCACAGCACAGTGTGAGGACTGTGAAAGATTATTTTAAGCAATGGTGGGATGTAAGTAAGTACATTTACTCAAATATGGTACTAAAGTACAAATTCAAGGTACTTTTATCGAGTATTTCAACTCTAAGTGACTTTACACTTCTACTTTATCTTAGAGACAAATGTTATACGTTATACTCCACTACATTTATCTGATAGCTTTAGTTACTTTTCAGACTACCTTTTTTTTAGATTACAATTTTTCCTGTTCAGTGAAAACCTTAAACATCTAGAGCATTAAAATATTGATGAATACATTATGCCGATAATACCGACATACTTTAATTTAAAGGTCCATTGTGTAGGATGTAGTGACATCTAGTGGTGAGGTTGCAGTACTGAAACGAGTCAGTGTTTTGATTTGTCCATTCTTGGCCACTGTAGAAAAACATGGTGGACTCCATGAAAGAGAACTAGCTCTATATGTATAAACAGCTTATTCTAAGGTAACAAAAACATACTGATTCTTAGTTTCACGTGATTATAACCAGTGGTGTAGTGGAGGGTTGATGCACCTCTTTTTCTGGCCATGTACAGTATAAACACCTTTCATTCATCAGCTGCTTATCCTGTTAGGGGTCACGGAGGAGCTGGAGCCTATCCCAACTGACACTGGGCAAGAGGCGGGGTACACCCTGGACAGGTCGCCAGACTATACACACATAGAAACACACTCACATTCACACCTACGGGCAATTTAGAGTCACCAATTAACCTAAAATGCATGTCTTTGGACTGTGGGAGGAAGCTGGAGTAGCCTACCCTAAGAAAACCCACGCTGACACAGGGAAAACATGCAAACTCCCCCACCCTGAGGTTCGAACCCCCTTCCCTGGGTGGCGACAAGGCGTTGCAGTGGTTAGCATTGTCACTTCACAGCAAGAGGGTTCCTGGTGTAAACACCTATTAGCCAAAAAGCCATTGGAATATAACGGGGAGTATACCCAACTCCTTTTTGGTTATCTACCCATCTACCTAGGAGTACACCCTCCTCACCAACTACCACTACACAACTGATTATAAACCCATGAAAACATAGTTATGAATATTATATACAATTTCTGCCAGTTGGTGCCCCTAAATCCTACACACTGGAGCTAAAGGATCTGAAAACTTCTTCCACCATTAATTTTAATGAACAAACTTGATGGATATTGAACATCAAAATAAAATCACAAGTTAAAATGTAACAGCTGTAGACAAACCTTGTCAAACTACCAAAATCCTGTGAGTGTGTGTGTGCATTTTACCAAGCACGTCCACTACAGTGTCTCCCCACTGCCGAGTAGTAACCCGTAATGTTTAAGATATGCACTATTTTTCACCGCGATCATATCCTCTCAAAGGGCCGTATTGTTTTGCTTGAATAGCCTTTGTGTCTCAATCGCTACGTGAACAATCCATTACTTGGTCAAATGCGCTGTTTTAGAGGAGAAGACAAACATCTATATTTAATGGTATTGTTTGTTTCCGACTCTCTTTTTCTCCTGAGAGCCATCCGGGCTGGTGCACTGTATGTATAGCATCAGATCATCCGAATTTAAGTGCATTTTTTAAGTGCATCAACCTGTGGAAATCTGGGACTTTAATGTGGCTGAGTGATTAACCTGTTCAACTCCAGGCAGAGTGGGATGACTGCTTCACAAAACTGACTAAAGTCATCAATAATTCAGTATCTGGTGAGCTGAATGCTACAGGCTGGAGATTAATGTTGCATTCTTTGTTTAGTTGTTACTACAGTACATAAACTCTGATATTGCACAAGGGACATCAGGTTTTATGACAAAATAGCCTCTGGAGCATTAAGGTCCCAAAAAGTATGATGTTTTTTTTTTTTTTTGCAGGAGCAAATGCAAAGACAATTGTGAATAAAATATTCAGGCATATAACTTTCAGCAATAGTAGATTTTAGTACGCACAGGGAGTAGGAGCTAAGAAAATAAAGCAATCAGGGCACAGTAACAGTGTCCGATGTGTGTAGGTCAGTGCAATTCAGCAGAACTGTCAAATTAATCCTAACAGCGGTTCAATCAATAAGAACACTTCATTTAAATACCCGTCACTTCCTACCTAATCAATCAAGGTTTGGTTCTTTTATTCGCCATGCATTTGCTACTTATTATCTAATCAGTTTAAATCTCCAAAAGGCAGCGTCCCCTCAGTTTAAACCACCCAGTCAGCTTATCTCCTTTCTCCACCGCTGGGGAATTAACCGATTTTTATTTCCATCAGCTGTTTGTTGCCGTCACTTCTCGGATTGCTGCTTTTCGTTCTTCTCCCCAGAAGCAATCGCTCTAAGTGCAGTCTGTGCCAAAGTTTTAAATAGTTTGATTCACTAAAGGTTTTTTTTTTCTTTTTTCAATTAGTCTCTCCTGATGAAATAAGCAAAGACTCTTTGCCACTAATGTAATAATGTCACAGAAGTGTAAATATGTGATCGTTTCTGTGGCATTCATTATTCCAGAACTGTGAAAAACAGGAACAGAGGGTTCATGTACGTTGGCCTTTCCACTCTGTACAAATTGTACAAATTTCATTCACAGTTGCTGTGTCTATAATAGTGATGTTAGCTTTATATTTTAAACCTGAGCAAAGGTTAATCGAGTGCAGGGGACAGAGCAAGCATGAGGTGAAACTGAATGTGCTGCCTGGCTCGTGTGTCGATGCCAGATCATCATATTTCTCCCAACCACATAAAAAGATTCATGAAAAAAGTGTCTTTTTTTTTTTTAATAAGCCAATCAATCACTGCATTTACGGTGCTGTTGTTGTTAATATACATTAATTGACACACTATCCCTGAGTGTTTTATGCCCTTTATTTTTCCTGCACATGGTAGGCAAATAATTGGAATCACAGGTCAGTTTTAATGGCAATGGCGAAGCATTCAAAAGGTCACGGAAGGTATTTTTTCATCTTTCAACCTTATAAAGGCTCTGTGTTGTAAACATGAAGGGCATCAACAAGCCAGGGGTAAAAAGTGGCCTAGGGGTCAAGGGATCTGCCCTCACTATGATATTACACGCTACAATCATAGGAAGCAGCGCACAAAAAAACTCGACAATCTTTGAAGCAGCAAAGGTCAGAGGCTTTGATGCGAGCTAACTGATGTCATGTGCCAGGTCTGCAGAGCTCCTCACACTGTGCCGAGCAGCTCAGTCTTCACAAGAACTTTGACTGTACAGCGGCCTAATTGCTATTAAATGGAAACGACCTGATAACCTAACGTCTCTCGTATCAGTCCTTGGCATATTTATCTTTAATTGGCCGCAATGAAGTTTTACCCCCCCGATCTGTCCTGTATTTTAGATGACATTTAAATGCTTTGACTGACATTTTCTTCATATTTTTATTCACAAGATTTCACATGACCACCCTATCAAGGCAGCTATCAAAACACTCCTGCCTATTCGGGTAATAGCCTCGCCATCCCTTTGTGCCAACCTTTGAAATATCTCCACTCTGGAGGAATGACAGCAGTTTAGACAAGATTTATTCTAATGTTAAAGTACAACAAGTAGTTCACGCAGGAACAAGGAAGAACAGAAATGCAGGATAACCTTCGACAAAATAAAGACAGAAAAGTCTAACTTATTTCCTCTGTGGCCCTCGGATAGACAAGAACCACAGAATGACAATATGCTTAAGACATGGTTAGACAAAAGCATAAGCATTTGTCTTTTTTCCCGTTGCCATGTCTTGACAGATTTAAAAATACTCTTGGATTTGCAATTGTTATTCAGAACGAGAAGGCTATTTCAGACAATCTCTTTATGTGAAGGAGCGCTATTCCCTATAGAAATCCTGAGTTTGTTGATCAGTCTCTGCTGACTCTCGTTCTAATGACTATGAGACTGTGAAATGTGCAGTCAAACCGCTGAAATAACTAGGTGTAGGAAGGAGAGTAATGTGCTCAGCTGTTAGCTTTGGCACAGCGAGCTTCACCTACGCTGTTAACGAGAGAAGGTACAACTCTGTGTGAGGCAGCTGCTTGATTAGTACAACAGCAATGGCCTTGGTCTGGGAGGTGGTTGAGTGGTGAAATGGACAAAAGATGTGCACTTGACAAAACAGCCACAGACAGTAACTTCATCGCTAAAATAGCCTGTGTGTCACCAGTAGAATGATTAATGGTTTATCAGTGTTTGTTGTGTAGGCCATCATGTCCTTCAATTCAACTTTAGACACGAGTGAGTGTAATGTTTAAAGGAATAGTTTGACATTTTGGGAAATATACTTTCTTGCGTAGATCAAAACACTGATACCACTGTTTGCACGGAAACTATGAGGCTACAGTCTTGCATCCAGCTACTTTAGTTAAAGGTAATGACCACTTTAGAATGAAAATACAGACAGTACTTACTGACCCTCATGCCAACAAGAAGTCCAGTGTAGTTTTTTATTAATCCACAAAACTCGTTCGGGGTATCGGAGGATAGCAGCTAGCTGGAATAACAGCTACACTTGAAGTGCATGGAACCCACATTTTGAAAATGTAATAAAACTCCGCTAATGCATTTCAAAAACGTCAGAACGGCTCGCCCATCGTAATCCAAGTGCCCTGAAGCCGTGGCAGGCTGTGTTTACATGGCAACTCGCGTGAGACTAGTTGATGGCTAGTGGTGGTGCTAGTTCTCCTGTCTCACGCGAGTTGCCATGTAAACACAGGACTCCTGCAGGGCAGGCTAACTGACCACGGTGAGAAATGAAGCTATCAAAGTGGAGTAAATTGCGACTTTTCAAGTCAATTTTGCATGCCGTGGCTTCAGGGCACTTGGATTACGATGAGTGAGCCTTTCTGACGTTTTCGAAATGCATTAGCGGAGTTTTATTACGTTTTTAAAAATGTGGGTTCCATGCACTTCAAGTGTAGCTGTTATTCTGGCTAGCTGTTATCCTCCGATACCACGAACGAGTTTTGTGGATTAAAAAACTACTCTGCGCTTCTTGTCGGCTTGAAGGTCAGTAAGTACTGTCTGTATGTTCATTCTAAAGTGGTCATTTCCTTTAAGCAAAGGGGGCAGCTAGCCTAGCTCTGTCCAATGGTTAAAAGAAATCAACCTAAAAGCACATCTAAAGCTCAATAATTAAGATGTTTCTTAATTTGTACCAAACCTGAGAAACCTGGCCAGTTGCAGTAACTTCCTGGAGACTCTACTTGTTGCCTAGCCACCACACTGTTGAAAAGAATCCAGGGGACCACAACGTTTGGCCAAGAAATATTCTGGCACATAAACGCTGTCAAACCACAACTTGTTGTTTTTACACTTTTAGTGTTTTAGTACACATTAAACAAACAACATATAATGTGTTGGTAAGCTTTATGCCCAGTTCAGACCGATGATTCATCACCAGATGAGTCGAAACTTGCGACTCTCTGCAATGTGCCAATCTGCAACATTCTGAGAACTTGACAGTTTACACCAACACGACTAGACAATACATTGTATTCGCTCAATAGCAACATCTCTCTGTACTTCATTCTAACTTCTAGCTTCTCAGGCTTATTTTGTATATGAATATAATTTGTAGCTTTTTAAAATATGAGCAATGATAGTGATATTGGGATACTTGCTACAGGTTCATTTGGAGTAGCATATTAATGAAAGGGCAAACACATAAACCAGATGAGCTGAGCTTCAGATGCAAAGTGTTCATTATAAATACGCCACAGTAATTTAAATCAGTGATTCACAACTGATGGGTCGTGGTCCAAAAGTGGGTCGTGGGACAATTCTCAATGGACTGCAAGTGACTTGTTAACTTATCAGATTTGTAAAAACACACTTTATTTTGAAACACAGTGAATTTCCTGCACAAAGCTTTTATTTTTAAGAGCCGTTTCCTGCTGTAGAGTGAGTGACAAATGGAGAGCGACTTGATGGAGACAGCAAACTAGTTTGATGACACGTGAAAACACTAGTATGACGCTGAGTGTATTAAACTGTGTGGACCTCGAACTAATGACTAAGGAGAAATCCGGACCCTGTGGCTGGACCAGTTGGGTGTCTATGTGCTTGACATGTACACATACAGCAAGCAGCAGCAGTGATCCACCGTCCAACACCAACACACCGTGAGGCTGGAGACCAACATACTTGTCAACAGCCGCAGGGATGTAAGCTAAATGAGACGGGTAGTTGTCAGAGAATGCCGCAGCAAGCGAACACGCCGTCTGCTGATAGTTTGTAACTTTCTTGGCCAGCGGACTTTGCTACAAACTGATTGGCTGTTAAAACAGGTGACATGTCTCACATCTTAAATCCAGCTGCTGGCATCGTGACAAGCAGGTGTCACCATCAGCCGGCCTGGGTCAAACTAAGGGCTCGTTCATGCCGCTGCAACTTCTTCCTGCAGCGTTCTAGAACGGTTTCTTCTTATTGGGTATCTGTAGTCTGAACTGGGCTTTAGAGGTGCTGGTAGATTTTTTTTAGCGTTAGGCTGAGCCAAGCTCGGTGTTTCCCCGTTTCCACTCTTTATGCTAAGCTAAACTAAGCTAAGCTAAACTAAGCTAAGCTAAGCTAAGCTAAGCTAAGCTAAACTAAGCTACAGTAACCAGCTGCTGGCTGTAGCTTCATATTAATTTTAGAGTGTGTCAATTTTCCTTCCTCTTTGTTTAATTGTTACCAACATGGCAATACAGTACTAACACATCCCAACTTTGGGGTACAGCAACTTCTCTTTTCTGTTTAGCACGAGGCACTCACTCACCCAGTGTGTCACTCATACCTGTCCCCACAAAACAAGGGCAGGTAGGAACCAATTAGCTCATAACCAAGGGAACACAACTCCACTTAAACATTGCACATGAAAATACAAATGAAACAGTATACAAAGTACTACAAATGACAATGAAATAATAATTTACTAGAAACTCAATAATGCTGAATCTATTACTACTTAGATATAAATAATGTACCTATTAATAGATAACACAGTGCTATTCATTCCTGTTGTGTATTGCATTATTTGAGATGTGACAGAAAAAATGCATCGTGTTAAAACAGTTCATGTGTGTCCATGGGTGTTGTAAATTTTCTTTTTCTTTTTTTTTCCGGAAGCAAAACCCATGTCCAACGAAATATTCATGCTGTCATGTCATTGTTTAATCAAGTTATTTATCCTTTAATGACGTATGCAATTTCCAAACGGTTAAATGTTTACCATTTCCTGTTTGATCTCAGCGGAGATGACACAGCTTAATGATTCTGACACAGATAATGAAAACAGTAAAACGCCACAGATGTAAGTGTCAGCACAGCTGTTAATTATTTTGTTCTCTAAGGCATTGCCCCTGGGGTGGTATTGAAGAAGACTAGTGTTCAGCATATTTAGGACAGCTTATGTTAATTGAAACAAAACAGTGACAACTAGCTTAGTGCTATGTTCTTGCCAACAGCTGTGAGTATCCTGGCAAGTGATGTGTTGAATTAAAATCAAGTTTAGAGGTCACTAGAACAACTTCATTAATGGTAACGTACACTTGGCAAAGTCTGTTTGGCTACACTAAAGCAAATTGTTTATTGTACTCACAGTGGAGTCCAGTGAAAGACAATGCAAATCTAAAGGAAGGGTTTAATGCTGTAAAATGACACACACACGAAGAAGCATAAGAGAATATGTTTTGAAAGTTTTCCATATAACTATATTTGGATGTTTGGGATTACACTGTTCTTGTATGGATATGTTTGTATGAGGGAATTGCTGTTCCTTCATGACAACAGACCACCAGCTGACGAGTCTGTCAGCTGGGGCAGGGGGGGTCTTGCTGGGCTGTATGTGCCTCCATTGTGTTTCTTGTGCTGCTGCTTTAGTTAAAATTGCCAAAAGGAACAACAGTGATGTGTGTTGACAGGTATTCAGAGCCACCTCAAAAACTACTTCTGTTACAGACAGTAGCGCTGGCTTTCAGGGTCTGAACACAGCTCATTCGAGCCGAGATAGAGTGTCAATGTCATAGCATAGGCACAATTCAAAGCAGAGAAATGTGTATGCAGCCTGCAGCCATATGTTTCTCTGTCATGGTCAGGCCAAATGACAGCCAGACGGGACTCTCTGTCACTCAGCTCGCAGCGCGAGGTGGAGGATTGTCTGGGGCCAAGAAGCGAGGGTGTCATATCATCAAAACATCACAAAACATCTCTCGCAGCAAGTGAGAGAAGCCTTGTGGAGAACTTCAAGCATCTAATTATGGCTGAGGAAGAGAGTGCTCTGTGTTAAATAATGGATAAAAGATTATTGGGGATAAGACAGAAACTCATCCAATTAATCACTCACTAAACCCCACCCTCAAAATTGTGATCATCCTATCATAATTAAGCAACAATAACGAGGCACAGCAGGCCTGTCAAGTTTTGGATGATTCCAATATAGGCGTATAAGTGCAAGGAATGGTTTTAACATTATGTTTATCTGATCAAACTTAAAGGGACAGATCACCACATAATCAAAAATACATATTTTTCTTCTTACATATAGTGCTACTTGTCAGTCTAGATAGTTTTAGTCTAAGTTGCTCAGTGTAGGAGATACATGTCATAGAGATGTCGGCTTTCTCTCGAATATAATAGAACTAGTTGGCACTCCACTTGTGGAGCTCAAAACACACAAACAAAAGCTCTTTGTAGAAACCATGACCTTGTTACTCAACATAATCCACAGATCTTATAGTGAACTGTTTCATGTAGAGAGTATTTTCTTTCGACCAAACTACACCTGCCAACTGTATCACCATGCAGAAGAAAGCATTAATCTACTCATGGAAGAAAGGCTTGTACCTGTAACAGCATGGGATGTAATTAGTACATCAGTAGCGTCCTCTTCGGCTGAGCTGTAATGGTAGCTAGCTCAGGTGAGCTAGCAGTTGCCTCTTGTCTCAGGGGCTGTACACATGCTGCGCCTTTAACCGCCTGGAAAACATGAGGTAGGGCACTGGGTGGAACTTTTGTGCCTTTTTTGAGCCAGCTTTCAAGAGCACAGTGGTAGGTTGCTTCTTAGGTTGCTAAGCAATCTTAACAAGTACTGTATCATAGACTATCTACCTGAAATCCTGAGTGCAGAGCTGATCTTCTTCCAGGCACTGTTTAGAAGTGTGTAGGCATATTGTCCATGGGACAGATGAAAAGCTCTGGTAGCCCCACATCGAAATGGAAACACGTTTCCATATTTACCACAGACTAATATTTACAGAAGAAGGGAAAGATATCCATCGGCTGTGACTGATTGTTCTTCATTACATTGGCCTACATGCGGTGCATGCTGCTGCATTCCAAAAGTTGAACTCTGTTTATCTCAGGGTGCTCTGGCATTTTAGCGTGCCTGCCGTGCATCCTCATTGAAAACAAGAAATTTGAGTGCGCAAAACGCGGCATTTGTACGGCCCCTATGGACAAAAGCACAGTTTTCTTTGCATGGTGGTAGTAACCGGGTCATGATTTCTGGAAAAAGACATTGCATTTGAGTTTTGTGAATGCATTTATTTGGAGCTTTAAACACTACAAGCCGCGTACCATCTAGTTCCATTATATTCAACAGACAGCAGACATCTAGCTGATACCGCCATCGATTGGCAGCTCACACCAAACAATCTAGACCAGGGGTCTTCAACGTTTTTCAGTCTAAGGACCCCTTGGCCCAAAGACAGACAGCAGGGACTCCTACATACATATATTTTTAAAAAAAGAGTTGCACTTGACATAGATCTGAATATTTTTCGGGTCTTCTCTTGTTTGCCTAGCTGCTAACTAAGCAGCAGTTGTAGCACTGCTAGGTGCGTTAGCCTCACCCTCTGCACTTTCAGTGGTGTTTTCTACTGTGATCGGTGTGTCAGAGTCTGTTAAATAGTTACGAAACAATCCATTATGGCACACAAGAATGTCTGTACACTTAGTAATACAGCTAACTGGCTAATATACAGGTGCCACACAGTGATGTAGCGTTAGCTAGCTCACATGATCGCATAACGATTCCTGGGTAACAGTCAGCCTATCAAAAATGTTGTGCACTGTTAACTAATAGGTTTTATGAATAGGCTGATTTATCTTGGCTGAAAAAGCAGCAGTAACCGAGCATGACTGCCAACGGCTAAGAGCATGTTATTAGCTAACTACATTTTCTTGTGTTTACCAAGACCAATACAGCAGCCCTGTCTTTATTTGACACATGGAAGTTTACACAACAGCAAAAGTTGCATCAGCATTTTATTTGTCGAACACATGTTATCCCTCTTCTTCTTCTTCTTCTTATTCATATCCCCGTCTCTTATTTAAGAGAAATCAAGTGTTTCTAAAATACAAACATTAAAGCATAAAGCTAACCACAGTGTTACATGCCAAAGTATGCTTTTCTAACATGAGCATCCAAACCATCCAAGAGATATGTTTGAACAAATATTGTTAAAGTACTAATAACCTTTTTTCCATGTCTTGTACATGGATCATGAGCTGGGGTCCTCAGGGCTGCAACATGTAGCTTTAGCCTCAGTCTTTGAGCATGATATTTTAGATGTGGCCATATAAACAGCTTTTATTTTTCAGGGATATCCTAAATATCATGTCACCTTCCACTTTATTTTTTGGTATGGTACTGCAGTCTGACACACTGCATGCAGTAAATGGCTTTTATGACAATTCTTCTTTAACTAATTCATTTTAATTATCCCCATGTATCTGAGTATCAAGTCTGTAAATATGCAGCGTGTATAGGATAGCTCCTTCATATTTGTTTTAACAGCTTTTTTTACTTGCCCGTGGTGCTCCATCAGATTGCACTGAACATCTGCTCTGAGAATAACAGGGAAATATCATGGGTGCACTATGTTGCTAAATACTAATCGAATCAACATAATAAGTGTCTGATTTGATTACTAGCATGTCAGGGACATCAAAAAGCACAGTCTAGGATAACAAAATTAACCTTTAAGGTATACAAACACACTGCTTAGACATTTTAATTACCTGTGAGCAATTAGAGTGTCATAAACTGAGGAGTCTCTTCCCCATGTCAACACCTCATCCCTTTAAAGATCTCGTGGGTTTGCCAAAGCCTTTAGCTTTGAGACTTTTTAAGGATTCCAACTGTACTGAGAATAAAACAAGGGCAATTTCCATCTGAGAAAAGAAGTCAAACCAAACACTTTCTTTGCTTTGGAGCACTTAAGCAACATGAATAATTACAGGCTTTATTGGGAATATCTGACAACGCGGTCATGAGATTGGTTGTGCTTGTCACAAGCTGCACATTAAGTCATCGTGAATATGGCTGTCCAAATGGGACTTGTACCATATCTTTATCAATAATATAAGTTTTTCTCTCAGACTTCATCATTCTGTCCCAGAAATGTCTGAAGCAGCTGTATAGAGACCTTTGTTTCCTCTCCTTTGCTACCAGGTTAGACAACGATCAGTTTAAGAGATGCAATGTGTAAAAGATGTATTTGAAAAGGACGTTTTCATGATGGCACCCCATCACTCTTGGTCATTTAAACAAAATACAAACAGTGGGGGGAAATGAATGCATATGAGGCTTATCTTAACTCCCCCTGACAGGCCTGAGGCTGGTCACTTCGGGGTTTTTGTTTGAGATGTCAGCATCCTTAGCTGTGAGAAATAATGAACATCCAGAAGGAGAATAAAGCATCTTTTAATAGCCTTCTGTCTCGCTGAGGTAAAAGTCAATGTGGAGACCATTTATAATGAGGCAATCATCAGGTGGACCTCATGATAATATTGTTTCTCATAATATGCCCTGAAATTCTCCTGGCTCACAACCACCCACCCAACCCCCCCCCTCACGACAAGCAGCAGAATTCCTGAGCTTGTTACAACTGGAAAAAACCAACAACGCATTACATGCTTCTTACAGCAGTGTGTGTGAATATCAACATGAATCGTGCAAATTGCCGGAAGCTTTTGCACACAGCATCGAGCCGGGCTCGTAAAGATTAGTAGTGCCTGTTGACTTGAAAACTTACATTTGAAATGTGATCATGTGAACAACCAAGCGAAGGATTAATTGAGGAGAAAATTCTTTCTGTCAGGCTTTTAACCGCCACGCTCAGATATAAAAACTGTCCATTAAAAACATTAACAACTCTATGCCCATTTCAGCTCATCTGAGATTATCCTGTTGTTGAAACCACTTTTAGTTTATAATTTCTTCAAGATACAAATGGTGGGAGAGGCCAGCAGTTTGATATTTCCGGTTTAAACCATGAAGCATAAATCCTTGTTGTGTGAAAGATGACTGTGGCGTGTGATATTAATTATAACCAACATCTGCTCAGAGAAACTGCAGGAACTGACAAAAATGAATAAACTGTGGATCCAATTCAACAGAAAACAGAACAAAAATAACAATATTATGCTCTGCATAATGACAGTGGAAACAACACAGTGGAAAATATTTCAAAATATCACCTGTTGCTCTTTTTTTTTTTTTTTTTTTTTATTTAAGACCAAAAGTATGTGGACACATGAACATTACACCCTGATGCGACTGGTGAACTGTGAGTGTTAATCTGCAGCCATAACAGCCTTTGCTCTTCTGAGAAGGCTTTTCACAAGGTCTTAGTACCTGGCTGCAGAGAATCAGCCTCAAGAGCATTAGAGAGGTCCACCAATTTGGCCTAGCATCAGTGGTGCCCCTAGGAATTTTGTCACAGGGGTGGCAGGATGGGGGTCATTGAAAAACTTGGGGTGGCACACCAAAACATAAAGCCATAACTGAATTTCAGGAATTTGATTATGCTGTTGAGGTTTATAGGCTAACTGAAAAATATGCCGATATAAAACTTAAGGAGTTTATTTTCTTATTTTACAGTTAATGTTATTAATTATCTGATTTATATAGGCTAATACCAGTTAACATTTTTAGTTTTACAATAATCCTGTTCTAATGTGTTAATTTGTATATACATGTGTTAGGTGATTCAGTGTTCTTCAAATAGGCCAGTTGTTCTTTTTCTTAAAAAGACAAACATACCGCTTTAATCTGAAATATTTTGACTACAGTAATTGTAAGGAACAAAACATTTATTGTGAACAAGCGTTCTCAAGTTCAGGGGGTGGGTACCAATACAACTGATTTTTATTCAGATGTCTTGATCCCTAGAAAGATGGCCATGCCAGTTTTTCCCTCTGCAAAATTTTGCTTTATTTTGGAGCATTATTACAATCAGGAGAGACAAGGAACAAAGTAAAGATAATATTTAATACAGAAATGATTTGTGCTAATTAAGATTTAACAGAGGTCTTTAGCACTTGGACACCAGAGGGAGATACTTTGTGATCAAGGGACATCTGAGCAGAAGCAGCATAAATCCACCATGGTGGTGGTGGCTGATGACTCTGAGGCTGCTGACTGCTGAGGTGAATGAGGCTGATGAATCCGTAAAGACTAGGTAGTGATGGGGAGGTGGAGGGCACGACTGCAGAGAAAGAATCATATTTGAAATGGGGAGCAGTAAGATGATAGGCTGACAGAGAAGGTGTGTGGCTGATGAGTCAGCTGACCTACCCAGACAATGGCATGGTGAGAAAGAAACTTAGAGCCTGACCATGAAAAGTACTGTCCTCCTGACTGAACTTTGACTAGAGCTTCATATGTTGGCTGATACCAATGGATGCCTTAGGTTGGCTAGTTTCATCAGACACGGCTACCATCGCGCTACGTAGCTTAAGAATTTATATGGTAATAATGTAATGTTTCCCAATTACTCCAATTACTTTTCACAAGGGGGGCAGTTGTTGGGGTAGCGATTGTGTCACAAGGCCCCTCCCTGGGGACGCCATTGGCTAGCATTGTTTTTAATTCTATTTTTAAAGCACTTTGGACTCTTAAGTTGCACAGATGTATGTATTTTCCATCAGATTCTAGAAGTATTAGATTTTAGAAGCAGTAGGATCAAAGTAGATGCAGGGTAAAGTTCAACATATGCATTCAGCAGTTTACATTGTATATAAGAATGCCAAACTTTCTGAAGCGAAGGTTTTGACCTTGCACTATGCAGGCAGTGTGAATAGGCTGGATTGTGCTTATACTTACTGTCGCTGGTTTTATGTGCAAAAAATCTAAAACGCATAATTGATTTCAAATGCCATTATTGTCATATTCTGCCTATTCACAAACAATTGCCTTACTGGCAACAGTTTCCTCAGGAAAAAATAAACACCTCACCTGCACACTGGAGCCCCATTTCCAGTAAATTTCTGACTGGTGGAGATACTCATACATCACTTCAAGAAACACTTTCCTTTTAACACATTTCTGGCATTTGAATGAGCTGAAAGAGTCACCAGAGAGGGCCTTTGGCAAAGTTGTTTTGAGCTTTCCTTGCACATTTATTGCCTAAACAAATCCTTTTTGAAGAAAATATGAAGTCATATTGTGTTGTGAATGATATCTGAACTTCCACGGCAAGATTACAAGACATGTCTGCTTACAGGAAGCTACAAAGGGCTCTTGTTCACTGCTTTTGTAAGCGCTCGACTAAAGCATAAGCCTTTCAGAAGCCCTCCATTCTATCACTGCTATCATGAGAATATATTGCTTGTATGTGCAAGAGTCATTAGGCAATTAATTTATTGTATAACTTTACACACCCCGGTGTCCAATTCGATTTATGAGAGCGGATTGATAGTGAAATTATATTCTTCAAATGACCGCAGCATTTCTTTCATGTAAGGGGAGGATCCTCATCCACTGCGGAGTAACATGGAGAGTTCAAGGATTGGCCGGCTTCACTGGAGTTCAAACCAAAGACTTGTTTTTCCTGGATGATAAATCAGTAAAGAGCCCACAGTGGTTAATGATGTATAGTAGCTCTGAACTCAGTGCCTCACTGAAGGAAACCTGGGCACTGACAGAGAAACAAAAACAGATTAAAGTCCAGTTTTCCTCTGTTTCAAAGACAGAAATTCATGATTGCACTGAATTTTCTACATGCTATTGAAAATGGCATGTTTACATGTGGGTACAATCATCCCCATATAGACACAATCATTAGAATAAACGCCTGTCTTGGTATTATACCTTTAGTGTAAGACTCTCTTGCGTTTCGCCGGGAGAGGCACTTAAAAAGCCGCAATGCAGTTTGCTCTCCCAAATCATCTGATCACTGTGCTTAATTGAATACTGATGTGAAATGCAGACAGCCAGAGATAGCAGAGCAGGTTCCACGAGTAATTAAAACATGCTACTCAGCCCATATGGATAATTTGCTTTAACTCATTTATCCTCTGTGTTGGAAGTGTACCTGCTTTAAGTGTTGGTTATTGATGAAAGATTTTCATGGTCAGCAATATGTTTCCAGAAAATGAATGCACAGCTGCTGACAAATAGAACTATGCAGTAATGAAGTTCATCCTGTCTCATAATTTAGCATGTTTTAACCAGGTAGACCTCTGAGATGTAGTTTATCAGAAAATGAAATCAGAGCCATTCCCCCTCTTGACTTCAGGAAGTAATCAGATACAATAAACGTACAGGAATTTGGTGGGTAGCAGAATAAACTTATTTACATTTTAACACAGTACGCACTGACAAATATGGTACAAGGACAACAGGAACTTGGGCTCAACAGACCATAGAGTCTACACATTGCTTTGCAAATATGCATTTATCAGTTAATAAGTATGTGCATGGGGACAGTGTGGTACACAGTATGTCTCGCGGTGCATTATCCAGTCAGCAAGTTTTCTTTGGCAGAGATGTGGGCCAAATAAACAGCCAAGCTGTGGCACAGATTTGGTGGGGAATGATGTCAAACACTGACATACCATTACAGCACATTGGGAAATCAGTCCAGCTGCCAGAAGAAAATGTTGGCATTGTATATCTGCATACCACAAATATGTTACAGTTGGATGTTTTTTTTTTAAGTATCATATGAATGTTTCTAACGTGACGTAGTTGTGCTTACCTGTATTTGAGTTGAGTTTTTCATCAGGAGGTATAAAGGATCTAGGCGAGACAGCTGCCAAGCTGCAGACCACTCTTCAAAACCAACAAACAACAAAACTGGTTGTCTTTTTAGCAAGACACTGGCAGCATTTCCAGCTCTGAGTGTGTCACCAAAATTTTTGTAACTGATACATGATCTTTTCCAAAGCATAACAGGTGTTTTTTTTTTGTGTCTAAACACAACCACACAATTAACCAAAGCATTGGGGAAATGTAAGTTTCAACACATCCCCTATGTAGAAATGTACATATTAGGGCTGGGACTTCAACGCGTTAATTTTGATTCATTAATTACAGAAAAAATAAGTTTGTTTGCCAGCCATGAAGAAGACGCACAGGATGCATTGAGTGACATCAGCGCACAAGAAAGTTTGGTGAACAGTGATGGAAGACGACACGATAAGAGCATGGTTGTGTGCCAATTGTGCAACAAAGAGTTTTCTCTCACCGCAGTACTTCAAGCCTTGGGTATTGCCTCAATGCAAAACATGTTGCTGCGAGCACGGACACCAGAGCTAACGTTAGCTACGACGGTCCAAACAGTATAGCCAGCCCACAATAGAGCAGATGACGGGGTTTAGAGCCAAAATAAGTAAGTCAACAACCCCCCCTTGTCCACTACCCCTAGCCATTGCCCACTACCCCTTCGCCCTCAAAATGAAGTGGTAGGGGTTGAAATCTTTCCCTAGGAATTGGGACACCACTCACAACACTGCATCGGTTACGTTCACGCATACATAACTATTTTAAACAGGAAGCTGCGAGCCATCTACATTTCCAACCGGCATCTATAATGGAGTCTCATTCATCCTACCGATTGCATTTGCAGCATTCATCATGCTTCGTTTGATGAACGACAGACGACAGGGGACTTCTGCTAGCTAGCTAACCAGCTAACATTACGAGGCAGCATAGTTATACTAGCTGGCATGTTATCGTAATGTGAAAATCTGACAATTTTGCAGAACAGGACAGATGACAGACGCCAGATAGTGCGAGCTAGCTAGCTAGCTAACAAGCAACCTGACTACGGTAACGTTAGCTGTGTATGAACTTTTTTCCCCGTCTCTTGCTCAGTGGTAGCCATGGCGACGTCTACCTCTCGCTGGCAAGTCAGCATCTGAAATCCTTCGCTCAGAANATCAGGGCCTGCAGCCTTATTTGAGTGGAGTCTCATCAGCTGTCTTCTCACATGGTCAGCAGTGACCATGTGAGGGCTAGTTCCATACCCACTACCCCTCGTTATGTCCCCTACCCCTACACGCAAAAAGGAATTGAGATACCACTACCCCTCGCGGGAACGTGCAAATCTAGGGGTAGGGCTAAGGGGGGGTATTGGGACAGGCCTATGTCTGACAAATTAACAAATCAAAGGATAAGGGGCTGGAAAAGGTGCTGCAAATAGCGTAGTCTGACCCAGTTCGATAAAAATGTGATTAATCGAGAATTATTAATTACAAAGTAATTTTTTTAATCGCATCCCACCACTAGTACATATGTAACATATCCATACTTTGCAGGAATGAACAACATTTATTCTGGTGATCTGGGCCTTTTTTTAAAAAAAATAAATCAATGTCATCCAACACAGGAAACTGGCTGGAGATATTTTTTAGGTTTATGTGCACTGAGGCAACCCGTGGCATTGTTAAGCAGGGTGGGATGCAGCATGGATTGCCACAAGTGCTGCAGCTGCACTGTGGTTTCCCTAAGCATCAGCCATATGTTACCCAAAAGCAAATGGTTTCCATGGTGCTATAGGCACATCGTATTCTGTATGGCCCTCAGCTGTTAGGGCTTATCTGGGGTGTTTAATACCGCTGACTATAAAGGAATGGTGAAACATACATGGTGATAGCCTGTGCCATGTCTAAGCCAGGACATTGTCTCATGCAGCACAACATGCTATCATTTGTACCAGCATTGTGTCTGGTCTCATCTATCAGAACAGCTTTCAGAAGCAACACAGCGGTTGTTTTAGTTTTATTCCTCTGACTTGCTGTCAGAGAAAATGTGACCTCATGATGCTCAAAGCAGTTTGTGGGAGCGATCAAGTGTGACTGCTCCAGCTAAGGAGTTAATCACTGGCTGTATTTTGAAATTCATTCTTTTCCCCCCTCCATGCCCTCTCCCAAATGGTCTGTGCAGAATACCAAAACACAACCCGTCATACTCCCGAAACCATGTTATTATGTAAATCCCACGAACGCTCATTAAACATTTAAATAATGGACATTGTTTTCCATTTTAAAAATAGCATAGAAAATGACACCAACATCAGAGGATATTAAAAAGGACTGGTCACAAACAGGTCGCAATTTATTAAGGTTACTCTGTGTTCCAACTACATGATGATTAGAACTGCAAGTTTTTATCACTTTGCACTTGTCCGGTTGACACAGCGGTGAAGTGGCTGCACATCTCCCAACAGAATAACTTCTATTTATGTGTTTAGTGCAATGGGCATCTTTGTGTGTTCAACACCCTTGTCTTTTAAATTAATTGCAAATTGCTGTGTGACACTAAAGCACTCAGTCATTCCGTGAAATTACAAAAAAAATTGGATGGAAAAGAATTTACTCAACCCAGTGAATTTTGTTTTAGTACCTTTAGTATCTTTTCTTTCATCACTGACATTTATTCAAAGTATTTTTTTAATCTGTGCTGGTTTACACTGAAATATAAACCATTTTCATGACAGAATTTAGAAACATGTTCTGCAGTTTATTTTTTTTATTCCATAATTTTGTAAAATACATTTCATGTAGGTTACTTGCATCATTTCTGTTTATTTGAATTATAATTGATCTTCCCTATATGCCCAGATTAGAGCAGAACATGTGAGGACAACAATAGATAAAAGCCTTGGGAGATTAAGGTTTAATATTTGGTTTTATTCTATCTATAAACATTTGACACATTTCTCTTTAAGCTCTCCCTTTGGCAGCCTGGATTACACAAGTTAATCTGTGTATCTCCAAAACATTATCCTGCATTTGTGATGTGTGTTTATGGCAGATTCACTTCACGTGTCAAACTACCTCTGCTGGGGAGATTAAGGGTGTGCACAGGGGTTTACTGGAAGTGCTCAAAGAAGCTGCTCAAAGGGCTGAGGGCTACACCGAGATCCATTCAAGGATTACATCCTCATATTTCCTCCCATCTTCAGTATTGAAAACCATGCGAGATGTTCAATGACTTGCAACAGCCATTTCACAGCCGAGGTGTTTGTCTGTCCATTTTCTCAACGATAAAGAATATCTCTCTGTTGGTTTGGGGGCTGTAACCAGCAGAAATAATGCGTAACGGACGTAATAAACAGGTTAGAGGTCCTGCAGAGACTTTCTGTGCAGTCATTTGAGATGTTTTTTTTCGGTGTTCGCCCAGTCTTGTGGCGGCAAGTCTGTGAGTTAGTGGAAGGGGGAAGGCACTTGCCATGCTTTGATCCTGAGAACTATTAAATATACATGATGAAAAGAGAGACATTTAATTGAGTGGTTGTTTAGTTGCTATTTTCATGTTTTCTTCCTCGGGCCTTCTTCACAGTGTCTCTAATCCCTTCAGTCTTTTGCAGGTATATATCTCCAGGAGGAGAAGCAATCCATTGAGATTAAGGTGTTAGATTAAATCTTACAGTGATTAAATAACCAACCATTATGTGACTGTAGCAAATTAATTTCCCCAGTGTCATGTCAGCCTGGCTAACACAGTGTATCTATGGAGCCAAGCGTGAGCTGCGGATATTAGCTGTACTTATACCAGCTTTGGAATAAAACTGTTAACCAGGTGGCTGGCCTCTGTACAGAAGTCATGGTGAAAGCAAGGCAGTAATTATAATATATATTGGGAGGGATGTGTCCTCCTGTAATATACTGATTAAAATGCATCTAGTATTACTGCAGTTCTGCATGTGGTATGTGCAGGTGGAGTTGCCATACCTCAGCAGAAGCCGTGACTTGACTGCTGTGGGCCAAGCCAGGCAGTGTGACGGACTTAAAAGCTAATTTTCGTAGTGGCCAAACAGTGGAATTACAAAGTCACATGATGCATTGTGGCCCAAAATGGCTTTTATGTATTGAGTTACATGGCAAAAGAGATGTCCGTAAATCACTGGAAACTTTTTTTTGAGCATCACAACCCCCACAAAATAATTTATTTCGCTACTGGGGATTTAACCCATTAGGTCCAATAACATTTGGAAAGTTTCGAAGAGCTGTTTTATCTCCATTCAAGTTATCAGAGCGCTAAACTGGCCGGCTTGGCCAGCAGAAGCCGATCATCCGGATAATTTCTGCATGGCAGTTGAACCATTTTGGCTCCATACGCAACCTGGTCTTACTCCAAAGTTGTCAAAATCTGGCGTGTGGGCAGTGACTTGTGGCGTCAGACACTGACAAAAAAAGCTGTCCTTCAACATTGGTATGATACATGACCTATCGCCATTATTGTTTAACGGTGCTCAGTAGCATCAGGGGGAAATGCAGTGGGACAAGAACTAAAGATAAGGCTGCGAAAGTCCAAGTAGGGCGAGTGGGAGTGGTGTTGAATGGGTCCAACAAACACCGACTTTCACCTGGGAGAGTGGTGTTTGTGTCCCGTGAGATTCTAAAGCCAAACCCTGTTCTTTTTTCCTAAACCTAACCACGTGCTTTAGGTACTAAAGGAAAAAAAAATATGTTAATTTGCGATGTTGTACTGACATAGTGCATTTATTTTGAAAGAGACTGTATGTAAAAGGTAAATTTCCCGTGAAAATTGGAAGTGTATTTTGACAGAAGACAAAGCATGTAACAGGCAGAACTTGACACAGCGTTCCAGAATGTTCCCAACCAATGCACCCAGGGTACCTTACCCATCGTATCTGGACGTTGAAGGTCGATGACCAAACGTTGATTTGAGACAAGGTTGGAGTGAGAATGTGTTTCCATGCGCCACTGAGCAACTTTTATAGGAATGATTTTGGCCCCTCTTCCAATGCTGTATCCAGGTCTCTTTATACATCTGTGCTGTGGGTTGGTAGCCTACAATCAATGTCAAACACTGTACTGTCTATTTCAGTCCTTTTAAATGTATTAAAAAGTGGAAGACTAGAGTGTAATATGAGTGTCTTGTAGGCTATATCACTCTTGAATGTGATCATTTTCAGAAAGAGATGAATGTTTATCTGCTCGCTATGTTATGCTAAATTCCTGCAGAAAGCTAGCTAGCACAGAGCTGATACATTTTGAGCTCACTGCACTTGCTAGCTTTGTGAAAATGTATGATCCATTAATGTTTCCATCAGTCTTTGATGGGAAACTTAGTGTTGTAATACCATGCCAATAATAGTACTTTACTTAACATGCATGGGGAGATAACATTAATGATAATACAGCAGATTTGGCTGTCCCTAATGTTGACTCCATGGCCTTGACTGAAAGTACAAAACAAAAGGAGTTTAATGATGCCAAACATGCCCCAAAATGACAAAACAGCACCATAAAAGAGCTTTTTGTCAGACATAGGAGAAAACACTCCTGCACTTCTATAAGTAAACACAGTAAATCTTACATAAAAGAACTTTTTCTGTGCTTGTGCCTGTCTGCAGTTGTAAATGTAACTGTCACTCAGCACATTTGAGTATGATGTAAGTATGGCAGCTGGGGCTGTTAAGCTTGTGTCAAATGAAAGCACGCTTAAGGCACTCTGGACTGGTCATAGCTGGCATTTATATGGTAAGCAAATAGAAAATCCACCATGGAAATGAGCTTTTCTGACTTAAGAAAAAAAAAATAGCTTTGTGCACATATGATACCGGGAGATAAATATCTCATAAATGATAGCAGCTCACATGGCAGGTGAACTATTTTAGGTTTTTTTTTTTTTTTTTTTTCGCCAGCAGACCGTTTGAATTGAGCAATCTCTGCCAGCTAAAGCACAATTTGGATTAGCAAAAGCCCCACTGATAGGTCAGCTTAGCCCGTAATGGAGCAGCTTAGGCCTTGTCTGCATGATTATAACATTCTTAGCAGCCTATTTCCATGAATCCAGATGTTACAGTACAAACATCTCTGCCTCCCTTTAAGCGCCCAACACAAATGTAGATCACAGGGACATAAAATGATGTTTTTAAAATGCCTCTACATATATGATGAATTTTGACAAGAAGCCTAATTGTATGTCTTAATCATCTCTTGTAGCTGTAAAAGATTTCAAGAAATGCTCATTTATTTGCTACATTTAATTTGCTGTACAAGTTATAACTCAAAGCATCATAATGTCAACTTTAAGCAACATTTTTCACCGCTTTCGACACGCCAGGCATTTCAGCTGTGACACTTCACTGAGAAATGCTGGCATATGAAGAATGTCTTTTAGTTAATTGACATTTAGCAGCTCAGTCATTTTGTTCGCACTTTGCTTTTAAATTGCCATAAATCCTTGTTCGGAAACTATATTTCTCCAACCTTTCACTTGTAATTTATTTTCAACAGCTCAGTTTGTGGCTGCGCTTTAAATAAGAGCTCCCACTAGACTGTTCCAGCTGTTCTGATGAAACACTCTGATGATAAAGTGAATTATCCCTCATGTCACAGATACTAGTGCGTGTGTGTGTGTGTGTGTGTGTGTGTGTGGTGTGTGCAAAGCTCAGTGCACTCACCTACACCAAGGATTCAAGGGTGTATTGTTAATAATAATACATATGCTCTGCAGCGTTTTCAGCACAATCGATGAACAGGCACAACAGGCCAGGACGAGGTTAAAGGTTTTAAAGGTTCGTAAGTGGTGTTGTCAATGATGGAAATTAGTTGAACAGGAGAGTACATGAAAAATCAATTGTTTTTTTTGTTTTTTTCTTGCAAATGACAGTCCAAATGAGTGTGTGCACTACTGTGTGGTTTGGTCATTTCCCATGTGCAGTGTGGTTTAAAAAGCCTCTCAAGCTCTTCTGATCATTTACCTTATCACTGACTCCCCTCACATTAGACAACAAATTAACAAACTTTTGGTTCATGGGCTCATATATAACACTAAAAGTATTTTTCTACAATTTTAATCACAAGCTTCAGACATTGACAGAGCTGTATGCGACATTCAGAGCATATTGGAGTGGGATTGACACAGTTCTCAACATGGAGGTGGCTGAGCCAGAGGCTAGCAGCTAATGGGGCTAACAGCACAAACAGTGCTTACAGTGACGACAGTACTGGTAGAGCTAATGGTGTGATCGCAGGGGGAAACCAGAGGGTGGGTGCTACACTTCTGTGAAGAAGCCATCCAGACCCATGGTGGTATCAGCGGTTACCGCCGAGTGCGGTGCAGAGCGGTGGTGATTAGCTAGCCAGTGGGATACACACACAGGGACTCACATGCACTAACACACATGGGCGGCGAGACTGTCTACCATAACAAAGAACAGAGGAGCTTGAATCACAACACAGACAGAGGAAGTGTGATTTCAGTGTCTGCTCAGGACGCCATTACTCCACTTTATCCTTACATAGCAAATAGTTGTTTGCTGCTGTAAAAGCTGTGAAAGCTTCTGAGTGGCACATGCAGGCAGCAACACTTTACCAGCAGATTGCTGCAGGGCAGCCCACAGCTTTGTGAATGCAGAACATCCTGGAGGCGATGACATAAATATTGTGAATATCCTTCGGATGCACAACATAATTGCTTGGCCTCAGAATGGTTATCCTGCACAAATTAATCGGGATAATCTGTGCTCATTCCTTTGCAGTTTTTTAAAGAAATAACTATCCCTTTTGTTTTGCTGAGGTCGGTGCTCATCATGTGGACATACAGCCCTCTGTGGTGTCTAACTGATTGACTGACTGATTCGTTGATTGACTTAATGATTGATTGGAGGTGTTTTCAGCTGTGTTGGTGTTATTACTATTAGACCTCATAAGAAATGCAGTTTAAAGGTTCAGTGTGCAGGATTCAGTGTTAGGCGTTACAACACTAATAATACTATTTCCAGTCACAAGTAGTGTAACAATTCAATCATAACAGTTGATCCAAAACCAAACAACTCGTTTGAACATTACTTTTGTTATCACATCACTACTGACTTGAAATACAACATCACATCAACGTACTCATTTTCGTGATTGTCACGCTGTGCAGGCACATCACAAAGCAGCAAGCTAGTTTCACCTTAGCGGCTGGAAATATTTCCATTACTTTGATTTTGTCAGGAGGACATTTGGCAAGAACAGTGCTGCTGCAGGTAGCTGGACTTAAACTCTTTCCACTGCAAAAAACACGTCCTCAAACGTCCGGTCTAAAACACCTACTTAGACCGACAGCACAACAACGTGAAGCTCCGGGAAATACATGCCACCAAAGGTGTGAGCCCTCCTCGGATGTGGAGGTCAGCTGTAGCGCTACACTGGCTAAACAACGTAGACTGGATTTTACTTGTGGGCAGCTGCAGGCCACAAAGAACTAATGAAGCTTGTAGCTGGATATGCTATGGATGAAATGTTGCTACACGAGTGAGTCTTGGGAAAATACAAAAAAATTAGCATACAATCTAGCCTTAGATACACTCACTGGCAATTACCCAGACATTTACACAGAGGCATGCATCTGGATTTTGTGGAGATATGTGATAACCAACTTTATGAGGTGTAACGAAAAAGTAGTGTAACGCATTACGGGACGTAGTAAAGTAATATTATTACTTTTGAAAAGAGTAACGAGTAATGAGTAAAATATTACACTACTATTAAACACTAGCAGGATTTAGGAGGATAAACTGATAAAATGTAATAGTGTATCATTGCCTGAAATTAAGAATTGTTGTGTTTTCGTTACTTTAGAATGAGCCTTTTATATGTACATGTGAAGTCCGCCATGTTGTTTCTACAGTAGCCCAGAATGCACAAACCAAACACTTGCTCTAGACAGGGTTATTTATGTTATTGTGTTGGCCATCGTAGTTCTATTGTACGCTTGGCACACAGGAGAAGTTTCAGTCAGTCGCAACCTCCAACCTCACTGCTAGATGCCACTAAATCCCACACACTGGACCTTTATTACCTTAATAAAGTCATAACTCTGATTTCTAAAGATGAGATACTTCTTTTTTTTTTTTCTAAAATCCTTTAATTAATTCGGAATAAAAATGGCATGGAGAAGAAAGAGAAATATGACTGTACATATTTTTGGCTGTTATTTTCATAGCAATTTACATAAACTATCTTTGGTGCCCAAGGCCTTAGCTGATCAGCTGTGTTGTTCTTGTTTAGAGGGGACGAACTTTTGCTGTTGTGTTGGATGAGTTTTATGTAAAAATAAATTTGGATGAATTAACAAAACAAGAGAGGAGTAAATGTACAGAACGATCAGTTGATGTCGATCTGTCCTGGTGTTTAGAAACAATAACAAATCCTGAATTCAACAAGCTCCCGGGGATTCTAAAATTGGCACTGATAACCTCCCAGTGTCAGCTCCACCACATTTTAGCCTTCCCCCATATCTAGCGAGGACCCATTTCCATGCCTTTTCTCTCCTCTATCGCTACAGCCAACATCAATATTTTACAGCGAGTACCGGGGTGGGCCAACTTGCCCAGATGACCTGCCACAGCAGCTGAAAAGAATTTAACTTGTGCCACAGTGTTTGATTGGTATTTAAGGTGCCTTTGCAGCGCACTACACACCATTGTGCATTTTGTGTGCATTAAGCATACGAGAGAGATCTTTGGGCAAAGAAATAGAGACAGGGAGCTGGTAAATCTCTCGTAAAAAGTAATAGATTTACTCGGCTCCTTCTCTCTGGTTGTGTGGAGGCTTTCCAAATGCAAAGACTGAAGTACAACACAATTGTATATGGGAGATGTTCGTCAGTGTAAATGCATATCTATGTATTACGTATGTATGCGGAGCCGAGAGAATATTGAACAGGCTAAAAACATACCTGCAGTGCTCACTGAGGATGCCAACAACAATTTACTGACAGTGTCAACATGCTATACAGTAACCTATCACACACACTTCACGCCATGTTTGAAATGATATGTATACATGTTTACAAAGAGGTATCAGCACAGGATCATATGGTGATCTAAAATCACACATTCCAGCAGGCAGCCACACTCACACTCCACCGGAACAGTCTCACATAGTCCTGCTCGAGAGGAAATAATTTCCGTTTGTCACATTTAGTTGCTGACCAGTTGCAGCTGGGAATTGCTGAACAAACACTTCACATATAAATTTTTTTATTAAAAAAAAAAAAACTATTCAAAGGCAAGATCAATACACACACCACTGCTATTCAATGTCATTGTGCTGCTGCAGATGTGGCCATTATAACAAGGGGTCAAACACGAGTCACAACTCATTGCTGCTGCAGTGGAATTACAGATGAATTACAATTCAATGACATGTCTCATCAGTTATGAGTCCACTACTGTTAATCATAATATCACCTCAATGAATCGAATCAGAACGAGAAAAAAATTCTAATAGAAAATGTGAACATTGTTGGAATGGAAGAGATCAGGAAGGGACACTGTAGATATAGGCCTGAGATGTTAACAATGAGGTAATACACGTCATTACAGAATCTACCAAGGCTTTTTCACTTTTTTTGCCAGACGAGCTTTTCACACAATCTGATCAAAATCTGACCTCGTCTTCAGCGGCTCAGGAATAAAGAGAGTTACATGCTAGAGGCACTTCTCATCACTGTTAAGGTTGGACATTCAACACCATCGCGATTTGCTCACTGAGGAATTCAAGCATAAACTGAAGGCCGCAGACTCTATATAGGCAGAGAGTCTTCACTCATAATGTATTCAACATTAATGGAATTTAAAGTTATGCATCGGCAAATTAGCTCAACTGGCTAACCCTTTTCTTTTGACCATTATTTTAATATTTCTGGGCTGTGGATGAAATTTTTCTTTGTCATTGTTGTTTCATTACTTGTTTCAATTCATGACAAAGTACAAGACTCCCACACTATTTATCCCTGTGAGAATCCTGCTGAGCCTGAAGAATGGTGAGAGGGAAAGCTCTCGTCTGTTACAGAAAGTAAAATGAAGCAAAATGATCCATTTAACATCCAAAGTATACATTTTAACTTGTTAATGTGTATATTAAATACATATTAAATCTTCCCAGAAAATCTTCTTGTTTTGATTTAAAATCAAGGCAAAAGTCTGGCAGCGAAATGTCTTTTACATATTATGTGTCCTTTGATGATTTTTTTGGCTTTGAAATAAAAACACAGCTTAAAAGTTTAACCTGCAGCTTAGCATGGGAGTTACTTCTCTTAAACACTATTGGTCCAAAACAAATCAATCAAAGTGTAGCTTGTAGAACGGGAGCTGTGCATGAGATTCATCATGCAAACGTGCTCCTGTGGCTCAAAGCAACTGAGAAATGGATGCCGACGTGCAGTGAACAACACTACTTAGCTTTTGACTGCAGCATTGAGACAAACTTGAGAAGACAGAGTGAACTGAGGTTGAAATGCTGCCATGAGCAGACTTGATCTCTCTGCTACCATTTTGCTAATAAACTCCCAAAAGCATCTTGTATTATTCAGAGCTGGCCCTGGAACATTTATAGTCCATTTGATTTAGTTATCACCCACGACAACGTCGCGACAGCTGGAATTGTTTTCACCTTGCGAGTCTGTGTGTGTGTGTGTGTGTGTGGGAACTACTACAGAAGTGGTTTTGAGTACTTTTGTGTGTATATGTCTGTGGACAAAATTTGTCAACGCGATAGTGTCACAACCGCACAAGATGCAGTCACCAAATTTTACAAGTATGTAGTTGAGCTCACAATGAAGTCTGAGTTTGAAGATTGGTGTGGTGCAAGCAGGGATGCCTGAAGTAGGTGGGTAAGAAGTAGGGTTGAGCTAAATACTTGGATGAAACGAGTATCCAATAAAGAAATGTACTTTTAAGAGTTCAAATATCATGAGTACAAAATGTCAATATCCATATTTGTGATGAAGATAAATTCTCATGTGGTTAGCTTTGGTCAGTCTCTTACTCTCATGATCAAAAAAGATCGATTGTTGAATAGTTTTCCAATAAAAAATAAATGTAGCAACTTCTGATCAACCTCAAACTTAAGCCACACCCACTCCCCGACTGAACTCCACACAATTAAAATGCAAGAAGAATAAAACAGTGACTCAGACAGCCTTATATCCTCAGGCAGGTTATTCCAGAGAATGAACTTCTCCCAGGAGGAAACTGATGTTTTGGTCCGGGAGGTCCAAGCTCGCAGTGTCCGAATATACGGAACTGCGAGCAGACCTCCACGGGCTGATGATGCA